>NW_024108773.1:0-39010 GCF_013358895.1 Oreochromis aureus | reverse complement strand
AGCTTGTCATTTTACCTTTCCAATATTTTCACTTAAGTTATTACTATTCTGCTAAATCATAGTATCTGTTCTAAATCATTGTTATTGAGCTATATTGTAGGATTTCTGCTAAATCATAGTATTTCTACTATATTATATTTTTCTTTCTAAATATATCATTTCTGCTATAGAGTAGTATTTCTGTAATGTTTAAGAATGTTTGGCTAAATATATTCTTTCTGTTATCTTATACTATTTCTCCGAAATTCTTGTATTTTTGGGAAGTTATCGTGTTTCTGGTAAGTTACAATATTTCTGCTAAGTTCTGCTATGCTATTGTATTTCTGCCAAGTATTATGTTTCCTCTAAGATATTGCAGTTCTGCTAAGTTACTACATTTTAGCAACGTTCCTTTGCTTCTGCAAAGTTTTTACAATTTCTGCAACTTTTCAGCTTTTTCAGCTAGTTTCAGCTGACAGCTTCTGCGTTCCAGCATCCACACTGCATTTTCGCAGGAAATGCAAATTTTTCTAGTTCTAGTTGCTTCCGTACACTTTTCGCCGTTGAACTACTTCCACAATTTTCAGCCGATTTTCACCCTTCAAATTTTAAACTATTCTGCTATTTTTGCTCTTTCCGGCAATATCTTTTGGTATTTTAAACTGTTATACTTTTTAAAATATTACGTTTTTTTCCTTTAATTTGTCCCATTGAAATGAATGGGAAACTTCCGCAATTCTGCTAAAACTTGCTTGTTTTTGAAACTTAACTACTTTTTCCTACTTTCACATAGAACAACCATTCAAACTTTAAAATGTTCTCAAATTATTGGGCTATTCAGGAATAAATCAGCTTTTTCAAATCTTTTACCGTTTTACTTTTATGCCTCTTAAAGTTTTGAGTTGCAAAATTGTGATTTTTCACAAAATACATGCGTTGTTATGGTTGCTATGCACTTGGCTTCCAGTGTGCCACTGAAGGTTTTGCAGTCTTCTCTTCATGTCCGAACAACTTCTTGCTACTTGCTCAATTTTCACTCAACTTCCACAAATTATACATCAAAACGTAGGTATTTTTGCTGGCTTTCAGAAAATGTCACCATCATTGTTGTGAGATTTATAGAATTTTGGCAAATCTCCTCAGACCAACACAAAGTCTCAAAAATCCCCATAGAAAGTCAATGGAGAGCTTGTTCAAAATCACAGCTTGATTTCTGTAATGAGAGGCATATTCGAATCGTCATATCTCCTTAACGAAGCGAAGTTAAAACATGAGGCTTGTCCCAGTATATCTTCAGACACTCCTGACACTCACAATTCAAGAATTATTTTCTCACCTATTACCGTTCTGAAATGAGTTAGACTTGTTTGAGGGTAGGAAATTCGTCCTTCGCTCAGATTTCTTCAGATTTCAAACTCTGGAAATGATCCACTTTTTTCTCTCGTCATATCTTTTAATGGATATCAACAGAGACCTGAAAATTTCAAGATTGTTCACCAAAGCCTGCTGTCTCTTACGGTGAAAAAATGATATTGATACTCCAAATAGATTTAGAGTTAGAAAGCGTTGTTTGAGGGCAAGTCAAGGCAGTTTTGCTTTGCTCTACTCAGTTATGGTGCATTAGAAGTCAAATATCTTTAATAATTCATATTTTAATGATAAATTGTCAACACTGTAAGATTCCCCCATCTCTTCTGAACAAAACGGTTGTAAGAATGACCGTTCTAGCCCCTACGGTTAGGAAATTATGGCCATTTGTTTGAGAGGAATCCTCACTATGAGAAATTCACTGCAGAAATCCTGTCTCTGTGCTCTGTGTGTGTAAAACGGCTGCACCTGTTTTGGCGGGGAAAAAGTACACAGCCTCTCTGATTGGTGGATTCAAATTTAGCAGCTCCCAGGCTGCTTGAATGACCCAGCAAGTTGCTCCTCTCTCCTGTGTGTGTGTGTGTGTGTGTGTGTGTGTGTGTGTGTGTGTGTGTGTGTGTGTGTGTGTGTGTGTGTGTGTGTGTGTGTGTGTGTGAGAGAGAGAGAGAGAGAGAGAGAGAGAAAGCCTTTTATGGGCTGATCTCATTGTAAGATTTAAATTCAATATATTTAGACTGGTTGACTGAATTTGATCCTGTGTGTCTCTCTGTACATGTGTGTTTCCATAGGTGTCCATATTTGTGATTGTGTGACTGTTATACTTTTTTTTGCTGATTTTTTTTTCATTTAACAAGTACATTTGAAGAATCCTTAGCATGTTCAGCATTTTTTCAGCTGTCCATTTTGCTTTTCCAATTTTTCTGTTTAAGTTATTACTATTGTGCTAAATCATATTATTTCTGCTATTTTATAAGATTTGTGCTAAACATAGTATTTCTGCCAAATATAGTATTTCTGATTAATTATAGTTTTTCTACCAAATCATAGTACAGTATTTTTGCTTTTATAGGATTTTTATAGGATATTTATATTGCTTAATATAGTATTTCTGCTTTTTATAGGACTTGTGCTTAATACAGTATTTCTGCTAAATGTAGTATTTATGCTTAATCATACTATTTCTATATATTTTTGCCAGGTCCCCAGGCAGCCAATCCTCTGTGAGGACTGAGACATTCAAATTTACATATCAGGGCCTGCACGGCTTCCCAGCCAGCCAATCATATCTGAGGTCTGCCGTTTCTTCTCTCGTCATATCTCAGCGATGGATGTACAAAGAGCAATGAAAATCACAGTCAAAGTACACCAAAGTCCGCTGATTCGCCCAGTTCAAGAATTATGCTTCTAGTCCAACTAGTTTTTGAGTTACACGACGTTTTGTAACTCCAAAAAACGGCGCTCTTTGCCTCTCACTGCGATCTAATTCTGACTGCTCATCACCCTGTTTTCCAGGGGCTCGCTCTCTTTCCCAGTGGCACAGTTTGTAATGACACAGGTCTGCAACCCAAAGATCGTGGGTTCAATTCCACCTTGGGCAACATGTTTTTTTTTACCTACAATTTACTACACTATCAGAGACCACTACTTCATATTCATCATTTATTACAATTCTGCAAACTTTTATGATTTTAGCAGCTTTTCTAATATGGACCTCAGATTCTTCTTAACACTCCATGGCACAAATACTCTTCCCTTTAGGCTCTGTGTATGTGTGTGTGTATCAATATTTCTCCCATTTTAAAGTATTACTCCACCATAATTGTATTTCTGTTAAATCAAAGTACTTTTACTACATCTTAGTACTTCTGCTCAATCATAGTATTTCTGCTAAATCATAGTATTTTTGCCAAATCATGGTTTTTGTGCCAAATCATAATATTTGTGTTATGTTATAGTATTCCTACTAAGTGGAGGAATTTCTGTCATGTTACAGTATATGTGCTGATTAGAGTATTTCTGTATAATAGAATTTTGGCAAATCTCCTCAGACCAACACAAAGTCTGGAAACTCTCCATAGAAAGTCAATGGAGAGCTTGTTCAAAATCACCGCTGGATGTCTCTAATGAGAGGCATTTTCAAATCATCATATCTCCTTAATGCAGCGAAGTTAAGACATGAGGCTTGTGCCAATATATCTTCAGACACTCCTGACGCTCACAATTCAAGAATTTCTTTCTCACCTATTACCATTTGGCCATGAATTGGGTTTGTTTGAGGGTAGGAAATTCATCCCTCGCTCAGATTTCTTCAGATTTCAAACTCTGAAAATGAACCACTTTTTTTCTCTCGTCATATCTTTTTTTGATGGATTTCCACACAGACCTGAAAATTTCCATGACTGTTCGCCAAAAGCCTGCTGTCTCTTACGGTGGAAGAATGATATTGATACTCCAAATAGATTTAGAGTTAGAAAGCATTGTTTGAGGGCAAGTCAAGGCAGTTTTGCTTTGCCTCTACTCAGTTACAGTGTATTACAAGTCATATATCTTGATTAATTTATATTTTATCGCTGAATTATGAAGACCTGCAGATTCCCCATCTCTTCTGAACAAAGCGGTGTTAGAATGAACATTCTAGCCCCTACGGTTAGGAAATTATGGCCATTTGTTCGAGGGGAGTCCTGAATGTGAGAAATACACTGAAGAAAACCCATAGCTCTCTCTGTGTCTGTGTGTGTAAGTGCTGATTACAGCAGGTGCAGCCAATTTAGCTGACCTAGATATGCCAAGCCCAGACTCTCAACAGCCTCTGCACACTTTGCTCTCTGTGTATGTGTGTGTGTATCAATATTTCTCCCATGTTAAAGTCTTACTCCTCCATAATAGTATTTGTGCTAAATCAAAGTACTTCTACTACATCTTAGTACTTCTGCTCAATCATAGTATTTCTGCTGAATCATAGTATTTTTGCCATATCATGGTATTTGTGATAAAGCATTGTATTTCCACAAAATAACAGTATTATGTACTGTTATATTATTACTGCTCATAGTATTTCTGCCAAATCATAATATAACTGCAAAATAAAGATTTTTGAGCCAAATCATAGTGTTTGTGCTAAATCCTAGTAAATCTGCTCAGTGATATAACTTCTGCTATGCTGTAGTGCTTTTGCTAGATTATAGAATTTCTTCTAAATCAAAGTATTTCATGTAAATCATAGAGCAGTTTTTACAGTCATCCTACTGTTAAGCCATAAATTACGTTTGTTTGAGGGTGGAAATCTGTCCTCCTCTCACTTTTCAAACTCTGAAAATGAAGCCGTTTCTTCTCTCATCATATCTCCGTGACGGAGGTAAAAGGAGCAATGAAAATCGCAGTGAAAGTTCAGCAAAGTCTGCTGATTGACCCAGTACAAGAATTGTGCTTCTATCCCACCTAGTTTTGGAGTTACATGACGTTTTGTAACTCCAAAATCGGCGTTCGCCTCTCACCGCGATCTAAATCTGACAGTTCATCTCCCGTTTTCCAAACCGCTACTCTGTTTCCCAGTGGCACAGTTGGTAATGACGCCGGTCGGCAGCCTAAAGATCACGGGTTCAATTCCACCTTGGTCAACATTTTTTTCCCCTAGAAATTAATACACTATCACAGACAAGTAATTCATATTCATCATTTATTACAATTCTGCAAACTTTTATGATTTTAGCAGCTTTTCTAATATGGACCTCAGATTCTTCTTAACACTCCATGGCACAAATACTGTTCCCTTTAGGCTCTGTGTATCTGTGTGTGTATCAATATTTTTCGCATTTTAAAGTATTACTCCTCCATAATTGCATTTCTGTTAAATCAAAGTACTTTTACTACATCTTAGTACTTCTGCTCAATCATAGTATTTCTGCTAAATCATAGTATTTTTGCCATATCGTGGTATTTGTGCCAAAACATTGTATTTGTACAAAGTCATAATATTTCTTCTAAATCATATTATTTCAATCAAATCTCAGGAGTTGTGCTAAAACACAGTATTATTACCAAATCATAGTATCTGTACCCAAACATATCTGTTCAACTTATTTAACTCTTCTCAACAGTCCAACACCTCTTCTTCACCCCGTTTCAGAAGAATTGAGTTTTTTCTGCTCTTGTGGCGCCTTTTGGGTAGTGCCGTAGTAAACGTGAACGCTGCAAAGAAGTGGTATCAGACTGGTTTGTAGTGGAGGAATTTGTTGCCAGTTTCTTTCATCTTTAATCCGTATTCAAGTTGTAATGTGGTAACTTTTGTGGCACAAATACCTCAATATGGCAGAAATACTATGTTTTGGCACAAATACTTTGATTTGGTATACTTTAGCTTCTTCACCCCTTTTCAGCAAAATTTTCATTTTTTTCACCCCTTTTCAGCACAAATCCCAGCTTTTTCAGGTGTTTTCAACAGAAATCTCTTTTATTTCTGATTGCTGATGTCTTTGTTTTTCAGCCGCCTGCCCCCTTTCCAGGTGGCGCAATCAGTAATGACACGGCTCTGCAGCTCAAAGGTCGTGGGTTCAATCCCACCTTGGTCAACATTTTTTTTTCACTACAAATTTATACACTTTCACAGACCTGTAATTTATATTGCTAATTTTTTTCACTACAAATGAGTAGTACAAAAACATACTATGTCTGCAACATCACAGTATATCTGTTATGTTATAGTATTACTACTAAATCACAGTATTTCTGCCAATTCAAGGAGGCTGACTGTTACTAAGTGCATCAGTGTACATAGGTCATCTCTTGTGTTGGAGTGCCCTCTTGTGGCGCCTTTTGGGTAGTGCCTTAGTAAACGTGAACGCTGCAAAGAAGTGGTATCAGACTGGTTTGTAGTGGAGGAATTTGGTGCCAGTTTCTTTCATCTTTAATCCGTATTCATGTTGTAATGTAGTAGTACCACAATATGGCAGAAACACTATGTTTTGGCACAAATACGTAAAACGGCTGCACCTGTTTTGGCGGGAAAAAGTACACAGCCTCTGATTGGTGGATTCAAATTCAGCAGCTCCCAGGCTGCTTGACTGACCTAGAAAGTTTCTTCTCTCTCCCTCTGTCTGTGTGTGTGTGTGTGTGTGTGTGTGTGTGTGTGTGTGTGTGTGTGTGTGTGTGTGTGTGTGTGACAGAGAGAGAGAGAGAGAGAGCCTTTTTTATGGGATGATCTCATTGTAAGATTCAAATTCAATATATTTAGACTGGTTGACTGAATTTGATCCTGTGTGTCTCTCTGTACATGTGTGTTTCCATAGGTGTCCATATTTGTGATTGTGTGACTGTTATACTTTTTTGGCTGAGTTTTTTTTTTTCATTTAACAAGTACATTTGAAGGATCCTTAGCATGATCAGCATTTTTTCAGCTGTCCATTTTGCTTTTCCAATTTTTCTGTTTAAGTTATTACTATTGTGCTGAATCATACTATTTCTGCTATTTTACAAGATTTGTGCTAAATATAGTATTTCTGCCAAATATAGTATTTCTGATTAATTATAGTTTTTCTACCAAATCATAGTATAGTATTTCTGCTTTTATAGGATTTGTGCTTAATATAGTATTTTTGCTTTTTATAGGATTTGTGCTTAATACAGTATTTCTGCTAAATGTAGTATTTATGCTTAATCATACTATTACTATATATTTCTGCCAGGTCCCCAGGCAGCCAATCCTCTGAGGACTGAGACATTCAAATTTACATATCAGGGCCTGCACGGCTTCCCAGCCAGCCAATCATATCTGAGGTCTGCCCTTTCTTCTCTCGTCATATCTCTGCGTCGGATGTACAAAGAGCAATGAAAATCGCAGTCAAAGTACACCAAAGTCCGCTGATTCACTCAGTACAAGAATTATGCTTCTAGTCCACCTAGCTTTTGAGTTACACGACGTTTTGTAACTCCAAAAAATGGCATTCTTCGCCTCTCACCGCGATCTAATTCTGACTGCTCATCACCCTGTTTCCCAAGGGCTCACTGTCTTTCCCAGTGGCGCAGCTGGTAATGACACGGGTCTGCAACTCAAAGGTTGTGGGTTCAAGTCCACCTTGGTCAACATCTTTTTGCCCTACAAATTAATACACTATCACAGACCACTAATTCATATTCATCATTTATTACAATTCTGAAAACTTTTTACCAGCTTTTCTAATATGGACCTCAGTTTCTTCTTAACACTCCATGGCACAAATACTCTTCCCTTTAGGCTCTGTGTATGTGTGTGTGTATCAATATTTCTCCCATTTTAAAGTATTACTCCTCCATAATTGTATTTCTCTTAAATCAAAGTACTTTTACTACATCTTAGTACTTCTGCTCAATCATAGTATTTCTGCTAAATCATAGTATTTTGCCAAATTATGGTTTTTGTGCCAAATCATAACATTTGTGTTATGTTATAGTATTACTACTAAGTGGAGGAATTTATGTCATGTTACAGTATATGTGCTGATTACAGTATTTCTGCTAAATCATAGTATTTCTACTATATTATATTTTTTTTTTTCTAAATATAGCATTTCTGCTATATAATTGTATTTCTGCTATGTTAAAATATTTGTGCTAAACCAGTGTATTTGTGCTGAAACATAGTATTTCTGCCAAATGTAGTATTTCTGTCAAATTACAGCATTTTTGCTATGTTGTACTGTTTCTCTAAATCATAGTATTTCTGTAATGTTTAAGAATGTTTGGCTAAATATATTCTTTCTGTTATCTTATACTATTTCTCCTAAATTCTTGTATTTTTGAGAAGTTATCGTGTTTCTGGTAAGGTACAATGTTTCTGCTAAGTTCTGCTATGCTATTGTATTTCTGCCAAGTATTATGTTTCCTCTAAGATATTGCAGTTCTGCTAAGTTACTACATTTTAGCAACGTTCCTTTGCTTCTGCAAAGTTTTTACAATTTCTGCAACTTTTCAGCTTTTTCAGCTAGTTTCAGCTGACAGCTTCAGCGTTCCAGCATCCACACTGCATTTTCGCAGGAAATGCAAATTTTTCTAGTTATTATTCTAGTTGCTTCCGTACACTTTTCGCCGTGGATCTACTTCCACAATTTTCAGCCGATTTTCACCGTTCAAATTGTAAACTATTCTGCTATTTTTGCTCTTTCCGGCAATATCTTTTGGTATTTTATACTATTATACTTTTTAAAATATTAAGCTTTTTTCCTTTAATTTGTCCCATTGAAATGAATGGGAAACTTCCGCAATTCTGCTAAAACTTGCTTGTTTTTGAAACTTAACTACTTTTTCCTACTTTCACGTAGAACAACCATTCAAACTTTAAAATGTTCTCAAATTATTGGGCTATTCAGGAATAAATCAGCTTTTTCAAATCTTTTACCGTTTTACTTTTATGCCTCTTAAAGTTTTGAGTTGCAAAATTGTGATTTTTCACAAAATACATGCGTTGTTATGGTTGCTATGCACTTGGCTTCCAGTGTGCCACTGAAGGTTTTGCAGTCTTCTTTCATGTCCCGAACAACTTCTTGCTACTTGCTCAATTTTCACTCAACTTCCACAAATTATACATCAAAACGTAGGTATTTTTGCTGGCTTTCCGAAAATGTCACCATCATTGTTGTGAGATTTATAGAATTTTGGCAAATCTCCTCAGACCAACACAAAGTCTCAAAACTCTCCATAGAAAGTCAATGGAGAGCTTGTTCAAAATCACAGCTTGATTTCTGTAATGAGAGGCATATTCGAATCGTCATATCTCCTTAACGAAGCAAAGTTAAGACATAAGGCTTGTCCCAGTATATCTTCAGACACTCCTGACGCTCACAATTCAAGAATTTCTTTCTCACCTATTACCGTTCTGAAATGAGTTAGACTTGTTTGAGGGTAGGAAATTCATTGTTCGCTCAGATTTCTTCAGATTTCAAAGTCTGAAATGAACCACTTTTTCTCTCGTCATATCTTTTTAATGGATATCAACAGACACCTGAAAATTTCCAAGATTGTTCACCAAAGCCTGCTGTCTCTTACAGTGAAAAAATGATATTGATACTCCAAATAGATTTAGAGTTAGAAAGCGTTGTTTGAGGGCAGGTCAAGGCAGTTTTTGCTTCGCCTCTACTCAGTTATGGTGCATTACAAGTCAAATATCTTTAAAATTCATATTTTAATGATAAATTGTGAACATTGTAAGATTCCCCCATCTCTTCTGAACAAAACGGTGTAAGAATGACTGTTCTAGCCCCTACGGTTAGGAAATTATGGCCATTTGTTTGAGAGGAATCCTCACTATGAGAAATTCACTGCAGAAATCCTGTCTCTGTGCTCTGTGTGTGTAAAAACGGCTGCACCTGTTTTGGGGGAAAAAGTGCACAGGCTCTGTGATTGGTGGATTCAAATTCAGCAGCTCCCAGGCTGCTTGACTGAGCTAGAAACTTACTTCTCTCTCCTGTGTGTGTGTGTGTGTGTGTGTGTGTGTGTGTGTGTGTGTGTGTGTGTGTGTGTGTGACAGAGAGAGAAAGAGAGGGGCGAGACAGAGTTTTTATGGGAGCATCTTATTGTATGATTTAAATTCAATATATTTAGACTGGTTGACTGAATTTGATCCTGTGTGTCTCTCTGTGCATGTGTGTTTCCATATGTTTCCATATTTGTGATTTTGTGACTGTTACACTTTTTTGCTGAGTTTTTTTTCATTTAACAAGTACATTTGAAGGACCCTTAGCATGTTCAGCATTTTTCAGCTGTCCATTTTGCTTTTCCAATTTTTCTGTTTAAGTTGTTACTATTGTGCTGATTCATACTATTTCTGCTATTTTATAAGATTTGTGCTAAATATAGTATTTCTGCCCAATATAGTATTTCTGATTAATTATAGTTTTTCTACCAAATCATATTACAGTATTTCTGCTTTTTATACCATTTGTGCTTAATATAGTACTTCTGCTTTTTATAGGATTTGTGCTTAATACAGTATTTCTGCTAAATGTAGTATTTATGCTTAATCACACTATTACTATATATTTCTGCCAGCTTCCTAGCCAGCCAATCATATCTGAGGTCTGCCGTTTCTTCTCTCGTCATATCTCAGCGACGGATGTACAAAGAGCAATGAAAATCGCAGTCAAAGTACACCAAAGTCCGCTGATTCACCCAGTACAAGAATTATGCTTCTAGTCCACCTAGTTTTTGAGTTACACGACATTTTGTAACTCCAAAAACGGCGCTTTTGCCTCACACCGCGATCTAATTCTGACTGCTCATCACCCTGTTTCCCAAGAGCTCACTGTCTTTCCCAGTGGCGCAGCTGGTAATGACACAGGTCTGCAACACAGAGGTCACAGGTTCAACTCCACCTTGGACAACACGTTTTTTGCCCTACAAATTAATACACTATCACAGACAAGTAATTCATATTCATCATTTATTACAATTCTCAAAACTTTTTACCAGCTTTTCTAATATGGACCTCACATTCTTCTTAACACTCCATGGCACAAATACTCTTCCCTTTAGGCTCTGTGAATGTGTGTGTGTATCAATATTTCTCCCATTTTAATGTATTACTCCTCCATAATTGGATTTCTCTTAAATCAAAGTACTTTTACTACATCTTAGTACTTCTGCTCAATCATAGTATTTCTGCTAAATCATGGCAATTTTGCCAAATCATGGTTTTTGTGCCAAATCATCAGAATCGTGTTTATTGGCCAAGTATATGTGCAGACAAATACAAGGAATTTGGTTCCGGTAGATGGTGGCTCTCGAGCACAGCAATGTAAATCTCACACACACACACACACACACACACACACACACACACACACACACACACGTATCTATATATACATTACACATGCATACACATACATACACAAAGCTGTGTAAACCAACTATAAATAACTAATCTAAACGTATATACATAAAAGACAGAAATGAAATGAGGTGGAATGAATACTACAGAATGTACATAAGGTGCAGTTGCAGTCTGGCAGTGGGAGCAGTGTGACAGTTCAACTGTTTAGAAGGGAGATGGCGAGGGAAAGAAACTGTTCCTGTGTCGGGTGGTCCTGGTCTGCAGGCTTCTGTACCGCCTGCCAGAGGGCAGCAGATCAAAAAGTCTGTGTCCAGGGTGTGAGGGGTCTGTGATGATTTTCCCTGCCCGTTTCTGGTTCTTGAGAGGTACAGATTCTGGATGGAGGGCAGGGGCGCCGATGATCCTTTCTGCTGCCCGTACAGTCTGCTGCAGTCTGCACCTGTCCTGTTTAGTGGCTGCACCATACCGGACTGTGATGGAGGAGCACAGGACAGACTCAATGACTGCAGTGTAGAACTGGATCAGCAGCTCCTGTGGAAGACTGTACTTCCCAGTTGTCTCAGGAAGTCCGCTGATTCACCCAGTACAAGAATTATGCTTCTAGTCAACCTAGTTTTTGAGTTACACGACGTTTTGTAACTCCAAAAACGGGCGCTCTTTCCTCTCACCGCGATCTACTTCTGACTGCTCATCACCCTGTTTCCCAAGAGCTCACTGTCTTTCCCAGTGGCGCAGCTGGTAAGGAAATTATAGCCATTTGTTTGAGAGGAGTCCTCACTATGAAAAATAGACTGCACAAATCCTGTCTCTGTGTTGCGTGTGTAAAACAGGTGCACCTGTTTTGGCGAAAAAGTACATAGCCTTTCTGATTGGTGGATTCAAATTAAGCAGCTCCAGGCTTTTTGACCTACCTAGAAACATACAGGAAACACTGTATGTACAGCCCCTGTTTGTTCACTTGCTTCTGCTGCTGCTGCTGCGTGTGTGTGTGTGTGTGTGTGTGTGTGTGTGTGTGTGTATGACAGAGAGAGAGAGAGAGAGAGAGAACCTTTTTATGGGTGTATCTTATTGTGTGATTTAAAATCAATATATTTACACTGGTTGATTGAATTGGATCCTGTGTGTGTCTCTGTGCATGTGTGTTTCCATATATGGGGGCGATCGTGGCTCAAGAGTTGGGAGTGAATGGGTGAATGACTGGATATGTAAAGAGCTTTGGGGTCCTTAGGGACCATAAAAGCGCTTATATAAATACAGGCCATTTACCATGTCCATATTTGTAATTGTGCAAGTTATTACTATTATGCTAAATTACAGTATTTCTGCTACTTTTCGGTATTTGTGCTAAATACAGTATTTCTGCTAAATCTTAGTATTATTGCTTAATCATATTATTTGAGCAAAATCATAGTCCTCATCCTCATCCTCATCCGCTTTATCCGAAGTCGGGTCATGGGGCAGCAGCCTAAGCAGAGAAGCCCAGACCTCCCTCTCCCAGCCACCTCCTCCAGCTCATCCGGGGAACACCAAGGCGTTCCCAGGCCAGCCGAGAGATATAATCTCTCCAGCGCCCTGGGTCTGCCCCTGGGCCTCCTCCCGGTGGGACATGCCCGAACACCTCACCCAGGAGGCGCCCAGGGGCATCCTTGTCAGATGCCCGAACCACCTCAACTGGCTCCTTTCGATGTGGAGGAGCAGCGGCTCTACTCTGAGCCCCTCCCGGATGGCCGAACTTCTCACCCTATCTCTAAGGGAGAGGCCAGCCACCCTTCGGAGGAAGCTCATTTCTGCCGCTTGTACCCGCGATCTCGTTCTTTTCGGTCACTACCCACAGCTCGTGGCCATAGGTGAGGGTCGGGACGAGATCGACCGGTAAATTGAGAGCTTCGCTTTTACACTCAGCTCCCTCTTCACCACGACGGACCGGTGCAGCGTCCGCATCACTGCAGCCGCAGCACCAATCCGCCTGTCGATCTCCGGCTCCCTTCTCCCATCACTCGCGAACAAGACCCCGAGATACTTGAACTCCTCCACTTGGGGCAGGAACTCATCCCGACCCGGAGTGGGCACTCCACCCTTTTCCGGCTGAGAACCATGGCCTCAGATTTGGAGGTGCTGATCCTCATTCCCGCTGCTTCACACTCGGCTGCGAACCGCTTCCAGTGCGAGCTGGAGGCCCCCACCGATGAAGCCATCAGAACCACATCATCCGCAAAAAAGCAGAGATGAGATTCTGAGGCCACCGGTGAAAGCCCTCCGCCACTTGGCTGCGCCTTAGAAATCCTGTCCATAAAAATTATGAACAGAATCGGTGACAAAGGGCAGCCCTGGCGGAGCCCATCACCCACCGGAAACAAGTCCGACTTATTGCCGGCAATGCGAACCAAACTCTTGCAACGGTTGTATAGGGATCGAATGGCCCGTAACAGTGGGCCAGACACCCCATACTCCCCGCAACACCTCCCATTAGGACACCCCGAGGGACACGGTCGAATGCCTTCTCCAAGTCCACAAAACACATGTAGACTGGTTGGGCAAACTCCCATGCACCCTCAAGTATCCTCGAGAGGATAAAGAGCTGGTCCAGTGTTCCGCGACCAGGACGAAAACCGCATTGTTCCTCCTGTATCCGAGGTTCGACTAACGGACGAACTCTCCTTTCCAGCACCCTGGCATAGACTTTCCCAGGGAGGCTGAGGAGTGTGATCCCCTGTAGTTGGAACACACCCTCCGGTCTCCCTTCTTAAAGATGGGGACCACCACCCCGGTCTGCCAGTCCAGGGTACTGCCCCTGATCTCCACGCAACATTGTAGAGGCGTGTCAACCAGGACAGCCCTACAACGTCCAGAGCCTTCAGGAACTCGGGCGGACCTCATCAACACCAGGGGCTCTGCCACCGAGGAGTTGTTTAACTGCCTCAGTGACCTCGACCCCAGAAATTGGCGGGTCATTCCCTCATCCCCAGACTCTGCTTCCTCCTCGGAAGACGTGTCAGTGGGATTAAGGAGGTCCTCAAGTATTCCTTCCACCGCCTGACAATTTTCTCAGTCGACGCCAGCAGCGCACCGCCAGCACTATACACAGTGCAGGTAGAGCACCGCTTTCCCCTCCTGAGACGCCTGACGGTTTGCCAGAATCTCTTCGAGGCAGTCCGAAAGTCTTTTTCCATGGCCTCTCCGAACTCCTCCCACACCCGAAGTTTTTGCTTCAGCCACTGCCCGAGCCGCATTCCGCTTGGCCTGTCGATACCTGTCAGCTGCCTCTGGAGTCCCACAGGCTAACCAAGCCCGATAGGACTCCTTCTTCAGCCTGGTGGCTCCCTTCACCTCTGGTGTCCACCATTTGGTTCGGGATTACCACCACGGCAGGCACCAACCACCTTGCGGCCGCAGCTCAATGCAGCAGCCGGCAATGGAGACGCTGAACATGGTCCATTCGGACTCAATGTCCCCAGTCTCCCTCGAATGTTGTTGAAGCTCTGCCGGAGGTGTGCGTTGAAGATCTCGCGACTGGGGCCTCTGCTAGACGCCCCAGCACACCCTCACTCACGCGCTTTAGGTGCACCGGGTCTGTCCAGCGTCCTCCCCGCCACCTGATCCAACTCACCACCAGGTGGTGATCAGTTGACAGCTCAGCCCCTCTCTTTACCCGAGTGTCCAGAACATATGGTCGCAGGTCTGGTGATACGATTACAAAATCGATCATCGACCTGCGGCCTAGAGCATCCTGGTGCCACGTGCACTTATGGACACTCTTATGTTCGAACAAGGTGTTCGTTATGGCCAAACTGTGATTTGCACAGAAGTCCAATAACAAAACACCACTGGGTTCAGATCAGGAGGCCGTTCCTCCCAATCACGCCTCCAGGTCTCGCTGTCGCTACCCACGTGAGCATTGAAGTCTCCCAGTAGGACAACAGAGTCTCCAGGTGGGGCACCTTCCAGCACCCCCAGGGACTCTAAGAAGGCTGGGTACTCTGAACTGCCACTCGGCGCATAAGCGCAGATGACAGTCAGGACCCGCTCCCTGACCCTGAGGCGCAGGGAACAAACCCTCTCATCCACCGAAAAAACCCCAACGTACGGGCAGCAAGCCGGGGGATATTAGAATACCCACCCCAGCCCGCCGCCTCACCAGGGGCAACTCCAGACTGAGACAGAGTCCAGCCCCTCTCCAGGAGACTAGTTCCAGAGCCCAAGCCATGCGTGAGGTGAGCCCGACTATATCTAGCCGGTACTTCTCAACCTCACGCACTAATTCAGGCTCCTTCCCCACCAGAGAGGTGACATTCCATGTCCCTATTGCCAGTCTTGGCAGCCGGGATCGGTCCGCCAGGGCCTCCGCCTCCTGGCCGCCGCCCGACACACATTGCACCCGACCCCTATGGCGCCTCCCTGGGTGGTGGGCCTGCGGGAGGATGGGCCCATGTCTCCTCTTCGGGCTGTGCCCGCCGGGCCCCATGGACTAAGGCCCGGCCACCAGACGCCGCCCTCGGGCACCCTCCCGGCCTGGCTCCAGGGCGGGGCCCCGTAACCCTATCCCGGGCAGGGTAAACTGTTCCCTCGATGTTCTTTTCATACGGGTCTTCTGAATCGCTCTTTGTCTGGTCCCTCACCCAGGACCAGTATTTGAGCATATTTGAGCATATTCTTTCTATTTGTGCCATAGCATAGTATATTTGCTGAATTACAGCATTTCTGCTATGTTGTAGTATTTGTCCTAAATCACAGTATTTGTGCAATGTTTAGGTATTTTTGTTTAAATAAAGTATCTATGTAATCTTGTACCATGTTTGCTAAAATCCTGTATTTCTGAAAAGTTATCTTGTTTCTGCTAAGTTACAATATTTATTCTAATTTCTGCTGCTAAGTTCTGCTATGTTATTGTATTTCTGCCAAGTATTATGGTTTCTTTACGTTATTGCAGTTCTGCTAAGTACTTACATTTTTGCTAAGTTCTTATGCTTCTGCAAAGTTATTACAATTTTTTGCAAAGGTTTTACAATTTCTGCAACTTTTCAGCTTTTTCAGCTAGTTTCAGCTGACAGCTTCAGCTTTACAGCATCCACACTGCATTGTCGCAGGAAATGCAAATTTTTCTAGTTGTGTGGATGCTTTAAGGCATCCACACTATTGAGTTCCTGTTTCTCTTTATTCTTTATTATTATTATTGTGTGGATGCTGGAGGCATCCACACTATTGAGTTCCTGTTTCTCTTTATTGTGTGGATGCTGGAGGCATCCACACTATTGAGTTCCTGTTTCTCTTTATTCTTTATTATTATTCTTAGGACTTCCGTACACTTTTCGCCGTGGATCTACTTCCACAATTTTCAGCCGATTTTCACCGTTCAAATTTTAAACTATTCTGCTATTTCTGCTAATGATGGCTATATCTTTTGGTATTTTATACTGTTATACTTTTTAAAATATTAAGCTTTTTTCCTTTAATTTGTCCCATTGAAATGAATGGGAAACTTCCGCAATTCTGCTAAAACTTGCTTGTTTTTGAAACTTAACTACTTTGTCATATTTTCACGTAGAACAACCATTCAAACTTTAAAATGTTCTCAAATTATTGGGCTATTCAGGAATAAATCAGCTTTTTCAAATCTTTTACCGTTTTATTTTTATCCCTCTTAAAGTTTTGAGTTGCAAAATTGTGATTTTTCAGAAAATACATGCGTTGTTATGGTTGCTATGCACTTGGCTTTCAGTGTGCCACTGTAGGATTCGCAGTCTTCTCTTCATGTCCGAACAACTTCTTGCTACTTGCTCAATTTTCACTAAACTTCCACAAATTATACATCAAAACGTAGGTATTTTTGCTGGCTTTCAGAAAATGTCACTATCATGGTTGTGAGATTTATAGAATTTTGGCAAATCTCCTCAGACCAACACAAAGTCTGAAAACTCTCCATAGAAAGTCAATGGAGAGTTTGTTCAAAATCACCGCTTGATTTCTGTAATGAGAGGCATATTCGAATCGTCATATCTCCTTAACGAAGCGAAGTTAAGACATGAGGCTTGTCCCGGTATATCTTCAGACACTCCTGACGCTCACAATTCAAGAATTTCTTTCTCACCTATTACCATTTGGCCATGAATTGGGTTTGTTTGAGGGTAGGAAATTCGTCCCTCGCTCAGATGTCTTCAGATTTCAAACTCTGGAAATGAGGCACTTTTTCTCTCTCGTCATATCTTTTTGATGGATTTCCACAGAGACCTGAAAATTTCCATGATTGTTCGCCAAAACCTGCTGTCTCTTACAGTGAAAGAATGATATCGATACTCCAAATAGATTTAGAGTTAGAAAGCATTGTTTGAGGGCAAGTCAAGGCAGTTTTGCTTTTGCCTCTACTCAGTTACAGTGTATTACAAGTCATATATCTTCAATAATTTATATTTTATCGCTGAATTATGAAGACCTGCAGATTCCCCCATCTCTTCTGAACAAAACGGTGTTAGAATGAGCATTCTAGCCCCTACGGTTAGGAAATTATGGCCATTTGTTCGAGGGGAGTCCTGAATGTGAGAAATACACTGAAGAAAACCCATAGCTCTCTCTCTGTGTCTGTCTGTGTAAGTGCTGATTACAGCAGGTGCAGCCAATTTAGCTGACCTAGATATGCCAAGCCCAGACTCTCAACAGCCTCTGCACACTTTGCTCTCTGTGTATGTGTGTGTGTATCAATATTTCTCCCATGTTAAAGTATTACTCCTCCATAATAGTATTTGTGCTAAATCAAAGTACTTTTACTACATCTTAGTACTTCTGCTCAATCATAGTATTTCTGCTGAATCATAGTATTTTTGCCATATCATGGTATTTGTGATAAAGCATTGTATTTCCACAAAATAACAGTATTATGTACTGTTATATTATTACTGCTCATAGTATTTCTGCCAAATCATAATATAACTGCAAAATAAAGATTTTGAGCCAAATCATAGTGTTTGTGCTAAATCCTAGTAAATCTGCTCAGTGATATAACTTCTGCTATGCTGTAGTGCTTTTTGCTAGATTGTAGAATTTCTTCTAAATCAAAGTATTTCATGTAAATCATAGAGCAGTTTTACAGTCATCTTACTGTTAAGCCATAAATTACGTTCGTTTGAGGGTGGAAATCTGTCCTCCTCTCACTTTTCAAACTCTGAAAATGAAGCCGTTTTTCTCTCATCATATCTCCGTGACGGAGGTAAAAGGAGCAATGAAAATCGCCGTGAAAGTTCAGCAAAGTCTGCTGATTCACCCAGTACAAGAATTGTGCTTCTATCCCACCTAGTTTTAGAGTTACATGACGTTTTGTAACTCCAAAATCGGCGTTTTACGCCTCTCACCGCGATCTAAATCTGACAGTACATCTCCCGCTTTCCAAACCGCTGCACTGTTTCCCAGTGGCACAGTTGGTAATGATGCCGCTCGGCAACCTAAAGATCACGGGTTCAATACCACCTTGGTCAACATCTTTTTTTCCCTAGAAATTAATACACTATCACAGACAAGTAATTCATTTTCATCATTTATTACAATTCTGCAAACTTTTATGATTTTAGCAGCTTTTCTAATATGGACCTCAGATTCTTCTTAACACTCCATGGCACAAATACTGTTCCCTTTAGGCTCTGTGTATCTGTGTGTATCAATATTTTCCCATTTTAAAGTATTACTCCTCCATAATTGCATTTCTGTTAAATCAAAGTACTTTTACTACATCTTGGTACTTCTGCTCAATCATAGTATTTCTGCTGAATCATAGTATTTTTGCCATATCATGGTATTTGTGATAAAGCATTGTATTTCCACAAAATAACAGTATTATGTACTGTTATATTATTACTGCTCATAGTATTTCTGCCAAATCATAATATAACTGCAAAATAAAGATTTTTGAGCCAAATCATAGTGTTTGTGCTAAATCCTAGTAAATCTGCTCAGTGATATAACTTCTGCTATGCTGTAGTGCTTTTTGCTAGATTATAGAATTTCTTCTAAATCAAAGTATTTCATGTAAATCATAGAGCAGTTTTACAGTCATCTTACTGTTAAGCCATAAATTACGTTTGTTTGAGGGGTGGAAATCTGTCCTCTCACTTTTCAAACTCTGAAAATGAAGCCGTTTCTTCTCTCATCATATCTCCGTGACGGAGGTAAAAGGAGCAATGAAAATCGCAGTGAAAGTTCAGTAAAGTCTGCTGATTCACCCAGTACAAGAATTGTGCTTTATCCCACCTAGTTTTGGAGTTACATGACGTTTTGTAACTCCAAAAATCGGCGTTTTACGCCTCATCGCGATCTAAATCTGACAGTTCATCTCCCGCTTTCCAAACCGCTGCTCTGTTTCCCAGTGGCACAGTTGGTAATGACGCCGGTCGGCAGCCTAAAGATCACGGGTTCAATTCCACCTTGGTCAACATTTTTTTCCCCTAGAAATTAATACACTATCACAGACAAGTAATTCATATTCATCATTTATTACAATTCTGCAAACTTTTATGATTTTAGCAGCTTTTCTAATATGGACCTCACATTCTTCTTAACACTCCATGGCACAAATACTGTTCCCTTTAGGCTCTGTGTATCTGTGTGTGTATCAATATTTTCCCATTTTAAAGTATTACTCCTCCATAATTGCATTTCTGTTAAATCAAAGTAATTTTACTACATCTTAGTACTTCTGCTCAATCATAGTATTTCTGCTAAATCATAGTATTTTTGCCATATCATGGTATTTGTGCCAAAACATTGTACTTGTACAAAGTCATAATATTTCTTCTAAATCATATTATTTCAATCAAATCTCAGGAGTTGTGCTAAAACACAGTATTATTACCAAATCATAGTATCTGTACCCAAACATATCTGTTCAACTTATTTAACTCTTCTCAACAGTCCAACACCTCTTCTTCACCCCGTTTCAGCAGAATTGAGTTTTTTCACCCCTTTTCAGCACAAATCCCAGCTTTTTCAGGTGTTTTCAACAGAAATCTCTTTTATTTCTGATTGCTGATGTCTTTGTTTTCAGCTGCCCGCCTCTTTCCAGGTGGCGCAATCAGTAATGACACGGCTCTGCAGCTCAAAGGTCGTGGGTTCAATCCCACCTTGGTCAAAATTTTTTTTTCACTACAAATTTATACACTTTCACAGACCTGTAATTTATATTGCTAATTTATTTCACTACAAATGAGTAGTACAAAAACATACTATGTCTGCAACATCACAGTATATCTGTTATGTTATAGTATTACTACTAAATCACAGTATTTCTGCCAATTCAAGGAGGCTGACTGTTACTAAGTGCATCAGTGTACATAGGTCATCTCTTGTGTTGGAGTGCCCTCTTGTGGCGCCTTTTGGGTAGTGCCTTAGTAAACGTGAACGCTGCAAAGAAGTGGTATCAGACTGGTTTGTAGTGGAGGAATTTGGTGCCAGTTTCTTTCATCTTTAATCCGTATTCAAGTTGTAATGTGGTAACTTTTGTGGCACAACTACCACAATACGGCAGAAATACTATGTTTTGGCACAAATACTTTGATTTGGTATACTTTAGCTTCTTCACCCGTTTTCAGCAAAATTTTCATTTTTTTCACCCCTTTTCAGCACAAATCCCAGCTTTTTCAGGTGTTTTCAACAGAAATCGCTTTTATTTCTGATTGCTGATGTCTTTGTTTTTCAGCCGCCCGCACCCTTTCCAGGTGGCGCAATCAGTAATGACACGGCTCTGTAGCTCAAAGGTCGGGGTTCAATCCCACCTTGGTCAACATTTTTTTTCACTACAAATTTATACACTTTCACAGACCTGTAATTTATATTGCTAATTTATTTCACTACAAATGAGTAGTACAAAACATACTATGTCTGCAACATCACAGTATATCTGTTATGTTATAGTATTACTACTAAATCACAGTATTTCTGCCAATTCAAGGAGGCTGACTGTTACTAAGTGCATCAGTGTACATAGGTCATCTCTTGTGTTGGAGTGCCCTCTTGTGGCGCCTTTTGGGTAGTGCCTTAGTAAACGCCAACACTGCAAAGAAGTGGTATCAGACTGGTTTGTAGTGGAGGAATTTGGTGCCAGTTTCTTTCATCTTTAATCCGTATTCATGTTGTAATGTAGTAGTACCACAATATGGTAGAAACACTATGTTTTGGCACAAATACGTAAAAACGGCTGCACCTGTTTTGGCGGGAAAAAGTACACAGCCTCTCTGATTGGTGGATTCAAATTCAGCAGCTCCCAGGCTGCTTGACTGACCTAGAAAGTTTCTTCTCTCCCTCTGTGTGTGTGTGTGTGTGTGTGTGTGTGTGTGTGTGAGAGAGAGAGAGAGAGAGAGAGAAAGCCTTTTATGGGATGATCTCATTGTAAGATTCAAATTCAATATATTTAGACTGGTTGACTGAATTTGATCCCGTGTGTCTCTCTGTACATGTGTGTTTCCATAGGTGTCCATATTTGTGATTGTGTGACTGTTATACTTTTTTTGCTGAGTTTTTTTTTTCATTTAACAAGTACATTTGAAGGATCCTTAGCATGATCAGCATTTTTCAGCTGTCCATTTTGCTTTTCCAATTTTTCTGTTTAAGTTATTACTATTGTGCTGATTCATACTATTTCTGCTATTTTACAAGATTTGTGCTAAATATACTATTTCTGCCAAATATAGTATTTCTGATTAATTATAGTTTTTCTACCAAATCATAGTATAGTATTTCTGCTTTTTATAGGATTTGTGCTTAATATAGTATTTTTGCTTTTATAGGATTTGTGCTTAATACAGTATTTCTGCTAAATGTAGTATTTATGCTTAATCATACTATTACTATATATTTCTGCCAGGTCCCCAGGCATCCTCTGAGGACTGAGACATTCAAATTTACATATCAGGGCCTGCACGGCTTCCCAGCCAGCCAATCATATCTGAGGTCTGCCCTTTCTTCTCTCGTCATATCTCAGCGTCAGATGTACAAAGAGCAATGAAAATCGCAGTCAAAGTACACCAAAGTCCGCTGATTCACTCAGTACAAGAATTATGCTTCTAGTCCACCTAGCTTTTGAGTTACACGACGTTTTGTAACTCCAAAAAAGGCATTCTTCGCCTTTCACCGCGATCTAATTCTGACTGCTCATCACCCTGTTTCCCAAAAGCTCACTGTCTTTCCCAGTGGCGCAGCTGGTAATGACACGGGTCTGCAACCCAAAGGTCGTGGGTTCAAGTCCACCTTGGTCAACTTCTTTTTGCCCTACAAATTAATACACTATCACAGACCACTAATTCATATTCATCATTTATTACAATTCTGAAAACTTTTTACCAGCTTTTCTAATATGGACCTCAGTTTCTTCTTAACACTCCATGGCACAAATACTCTTCCCTTTAGGCTCTGTGTGTGTGTGTGTGTCAATATTTCTCCCACTTTAAAGTATTACTCCTCCATAATTGTATTTCTCTTAAATCAAAGTACTTTTACTACATCTTAGTATTTCTGCTCAATCATAGTATTTCTGCTAAATCATAGTATTTTGCCAAATTATGGTTTTTGTGCCAAATCATAACATTTGTGTTATGATATAGTATTACTACTAAGTGGAGGAATTTATGTCATGTTACAGTATATGTGCTGATTACAGTATTTCTGCTAAATCATAGTATTTCTACTATATTATATTTTTCTTTCTAAATATAGCATTTCTGCTATATAATTGTATTTCTGTTATGTTAAAATATTTGTGCTAAACCAGTGTATTTGTGCTGAAACATAGTATTTCTGCCAAATGTAGTATTTCTGTCAAATTACAGCATTTTTTGCTATGTTGTACTGTTTCTCTAAATCATAGTATTTCTGTAATGTTTAAGAATGTTTGGCTAAAAATATTCTTTCTGTTATCTTATACTATTTCTCCTAAATTCTTGTATTTTTGAGAAGTTATCGTGTTTCTGGTAAGTTACAATATTTCTGCTAAGTTCTGCTATGCTATTGTATTTCTGCCAAGTATTATGTTTCCTCTAAGATATTGCAGTTCTGCTAAGTTACTACATTTTAGCAAAGTTCCTTTGCTTCTGCAAAGTTTTTACAATTTCTGCAACTTTTCAGCTTTTTCAGCTAGTTTCAGCAGAAAGCTTCAGCTTTAAAGCATCCACACTGCATTTTCAAGAGGAAATGCAAATTTTCTAGTTCTTTATTATTATTATTCCGGTGTTTCCGTGACGTTTTTCGCCGTGGATCTACTTCCACAATTTTCAGCCGATTTTCACCGTTCAAATTTTAAACTATTCTGCTAATTTTTCCCTTTCCGCTATATCTTTTATTATTTATACTATTATACTTTTTAAAATATTAAGCTTTTTCCTTTAATTTGTCCCATTGAAATTAATGGGAAACTTCTGCAATTCTGCTAAAACTTACTTGTTTTTGAAACTGAACTACTTCCTCATACTTTCGCCTAGAATAACGATTCAAACTTTAAAATGTTCACAAATTATTGGGCTATTCATGTCTGATTCAGCTTTTTCATATCTGTTACCATTTTCATCTTATCCCTCTTCAAGTTTTGAGTTTCATCTTTGTGATTTTTCACAAAATACATGCGTTGTTATGGTTGCTATGCACTTGGTTTCCAGTGTGCCACTGTAGGTTTCATGTAGTCTTCTCTTCATTTCCGAACAACTTCTTGCTACTTGCTCAATTTTCACTCAATTTCCACAATTTATACATCAAAACATAGGTATTTTTGCTGGCTTTCAGAAAATGTCACCATCATTGTTGTGAGATTTATAGAATTTTGGCAAATCTCCTCAGACCAACACAAAGTCGAAAAACTCTCCATAGAAAGTCAATGGAGAGTTTGTTCAAAAATCACCGCTTGATTTCTGTAATGAGAGGCATATTCGAATCGTCATATCTCCTCAACGAAGCGAAGTTAAAACATGAGGCTTGTACCAGTATATCTTCAGACACTCCTGACGCTCACAATTCAAGAATTTTTTTCTCATCTATTACCATTTGGCCATGAATTGGGTTTGTTTGAGAGTAGGAATTTGTCCCTCGCTCAGATTTCTTCAGATTTCAAACTCTGGAAATGAGGCACTTTTTTCTCTCGTCATATCTTTTGATAGATTTCCACAGAGACCTGAAAATTTCCATGACTGTTCACCAAAGCCTGCTGTGTCTTACGGTGAAACAATGATATCTATACTCCAAATAGATTTAGAGTTAGAAAGCGTTGTTTGAGGGCAAGTCAAGGCAGTTTTCGCTTTGCCTCTACTCAGTTATGCTGCATTATAAGTCAAATATCTTCAATAATTCATATTGTAATGATAAATTGTCAACACTTTAAGATTCCCCATCTCTTCTGAACAAAACGGTGTAAGAATGACCGTTCTAGCCCCACGGTTAGGAAATTATGGTCATTTGTTTGAGGGGAGTCATTATGAGAAATAGACTGCAAAAATCCTGTGTCTCTCTGTGCTGCGTGCACCTGTTTTGGCGGGAAAAAGTGCACAGGCTCTCTGATTGGTGGATTCAAATTCAGCAGCTCCCAGGCTGCTTGACTGAGCTAGAAACTTACTTCTCTCTCCTGTGTGTGTGTGTGTGTGTGTGTGTGTGTGTGTGTGTGTGTGTGTGTGTGTGTGTGTGTGTGTGTGTGTGTGTGTGTGTGTGTGACAGAGAGAGAGAGAGAGAGAGAGAGAGAGAGAGAGAGAAAGGCTTTTATGGGATGATCTCATTGTAAGATTTAAATTCAATATATTTAGACTGGTTGACTGAATTGGATGTGTGTGTGTGTATGTGTGTGTGTGTTTGTGTGACAGAGAGAGAGAGAGAGAGAGAGAGAGAGAGAGAGAGAGAAAGCTTTTTTATGGGATGATCTCATTGTAAGATTCAAATTCAATATATTTAGACTGGTTGACTGAATTGGACCTTGTGTGTGTGTGTGTGTGTGTGTGTGTGTGTGTGTGTGTGTGTGTGTGTGTGTGTGTGTGTGTGAGAGAGAGAGAGAGAGCTTTTTATGGGATAATCTCATTGTAAGATTCAAAATCAATATATTTAGACTGGTTGACTGAATTGGATCTTGTGTGTGTGTGTGTGTGTGTGTGTGATTTAAATTCAATATATTTAGACTGGTTGACTGAATTTGATCCTGTGTGTGTCTGTCTGTGCATGTGTGTTACCATATGTGTACATATTTGTGGTTGTGTGACTGTTATACTTTATTTTGCTGGGTTTTTTTTATTTTAACAATTACATTCGAGGGACCCTTAGCATGTTCAGGATTTTTCAGCTGTCCATTTTGCTTTTCCAATTTTTCTATTTAGGTTATTACTATTGTGCTAAGTCATAGCATTTCTGCTGCTTTCCAGTATTTGTGCTAAATACAGCATTTCTGCTAAATCATACTATTTCTTCTATTTCATCAGATTTGTGCTAAATATAGTGTTTCTCCTACAAAATAGTATTTCTGCCAAATATAGTATTTTTGATTAATTATAGTTTTTCTACCAAATCATAGTACAGTTTTACTGCTTTTTATATGGCTTCTAAGACAACCAATCATATCCGAGGGCTGCACATTCAAATTTGCATATTGTTGCCTTCATGGCATCCCCGCCAGCCAATCATATCTTAGGCCTTGCACATTCAAATTTGCATATTGGGGCAATCATGGCTTCTAAGACAACCAATCATCTATGTCATATATCTATGATATTTCATATTTTTATTTTAAATGGTCAACATTTCAAGATTCTCCCATGTCTTCTGAACACAACGGTCTAAGAATGACCGTTTTAGCCCCTCTGGTTAGGAATTTATGGCTCTTTGTTTGAGGGGAGTCCTCACTATGAGAAATAGACTGCAAAAATCCTGTCTCTCTCTGTGCTGTAAAAGCCTGCACTTGGTGCACCAGTTTTGGCAGGAAAAAGCACAGCCCTCTGATTGGTGGATTCAAATTGAGAATCTCACAGCTGTTTGACTGACCTAGAAACATGCTGTTAACAGCCCCTGTTCACTTGCTGATGCTATGTGTGCGTGTGCGTGTGTGTGTGTGAGCCTGAGTGTGGTGTGAGTGTTTGAGTGTGTGTGTGTGTGTGTGTGTGTGTGTGTGTGTGTGTGTGTGTGTGTGTGTGTGTGTGTGTGTGTGTGTGTGAGAGAGAAGAGAAAGACACACACAAAAGCCCTTTTTAGGGCAGCATCTCATTGTTGGATAAAAATATAATATATTCAGACTGGTTGACTGGCATAAACCCTGTGTGTGTGTCTCTCTCTGTACATTTGTGTATCCATATTTGATTTTGTGTGTATTTGTTTATTTGTGTATCCATATTTAATTTTGTGTGTATCTGTTGGCTGTTCTTATTTGTATTTCTAAATGTATTTTTATTTTATTTTTTCACAGGTGAACAAAAATTAGTTTTGAGCAAACTTAACCATGTTCCTTTTATTCAGCTTGTCATTTTACCTTTCCAATATTTTCACTTAAGTTATTACTATTCTCCTCAATCATAGTATCTGTTCTAAATCATTGTTATTGAGCTATATTGTAGGATTTCTGCTAAATCATAGTATTTCTACTATATTATATTTTCTTTCTAAATATATCATTTCTGCTATAGAGTAGTATTTCTGTAATGTTTAAGAATGTTTGGCTAAATATATTCTTTCTGTTATCTTATACTATTTCTCCGAAATTCTTGTATTTTTGGGAAGTTATCGTGTTTCTGGTAAGTTACAATATTTCTGCTAAGTTCTGCTATGCTATTGTATTTCTGCCAAGTATTATGTTTCCTCTAAGATATTGCAGTTCTGCTAAGTTACTACATTTAGCAACGTTCCTTTGCTTCTGCAAAGTTTTTACAATTTCTGCAACTTTTCAGCTTTTTCAGCTAGTTTCAGCAGACAGCTTCAGCGTTCCAGCATCCACACTGCATTTTCGCAGGAAATGCAAATTTTTCTAGTTATTGTGTGGATGCTTTAGGCATCCACACTATTGAGTTCCTGTTTCTCTTTATTCTTTATTATTCTACTTTATTATTGTGTGGATGCTGGAGGCATCCACACTATTGAGTTCCTGTTTCTCTTTATTCTTTATTATTGTGGATGCTTTAAGCATCCACACTATTATTCCTGTTTCTCTTTATTCTTTATTATTATTATTCTTCAAGTTGCTTCCGTCATGCGTTTTCGCCATTGGATCTACTTCCACAATTTTCAGCCGATTTTCACCGTTCAAATTTTAAACTATTCTGCTATTTCTGCTAATGCCGGCTATGACTTTTGGTATTTTCTGCTCTTATACTTTTTAAAATATTAAGCTTTTTCCTTTAATTTGTCCCATTGAAATGAATGGAAACTTCCAAAATTCTGATAAAACTTACTCTTTTTGAAACTTAACTACTTTCTCATACTTTCGCCTAGAACAACCATTCAAATTTTAAAATGTTCACAAATTATTGGGCTATTCATGAATGATTCAGCTTTTTCATATCTGTTACCGTTTTCATCTTATCCCTCTTTAAGTTTTGAGTTTCATCTTTGTGATTTTCACAAAATACATGCGTTATTATGGTTGCTATGCAGTTGGTTCTAAGTGAGCCACTGTACCTTTGGCAATTTTCTCTTCATGTCCGAACAACTTCTTGCTACTCGCTCAATTTTCACTCAACCCACACAAATTTATACATCAAAATGTAGGTATTTTTGCTGGCTTTCAGAAAATGTCACTATCATTGTTGTGAGATTTATAGAATTTTGGCAAATCTCCTCAGACCAACACAAAGTCAGAAAACTCTCCATAGAAAGTCAATGGAGAGTTTGTTCAAAATCATCGCTTGATTTCTCTAATGAGAGGCATATTCGAATCGTCATATCTCCTTAACGAAGCGGTTAAAACATGAGGCTTGTCCCGTATATCTTCAGACACTCCTGACGCTCACAATTCAAAAATTTCTTTCTCACCTATTACCGTTCTGAAATGAGTTAGACTTGTTTGAGGGTAGGAAATTCGTCCTTCGCTCAGATTTCTTCAGATTTCAAACTCTGAAATGAACCACTTTTTCTCTCGTCATATCTTTTTTAATGGATTTCCACAGAGACCTGAAAATTTCCATGATTGTTCACCAAAGCCTGCTGTCTCTTCACGGTGAAAGAATGATATTGATACTCCAAATAGATTTAGAGTTAGAAGCGTTGTTTGAGGGCAAGTCAAGGCAGTTTTTGCTTTGCTCTACTCAGTTATGGTGCATTAGAAGTCAAATATCTTTAATAATTCATATTTTAATGATAAATTGTCAACACTTTAAGATTCCCCATCTCTTCTGAACAAAAGCGGTGTAAGAATGACCGTTCTAGCCCCTACAGTTGTTAGGAAATTATGGTCATTTGTTTGAGAAGTCATTATGAGAAATAGACTGCAAAAATCCTGTGTCTCTCTGTGCCGCGTGCACCTGTTTTGGCGGGAAAAAGTGCACAGGCTCTCTGATTGGTGGATTCAAATTCAGCAGCTCCCAGGCTGCTTGACTGAGCTAGAAACTTACTTCTCTCTCCTGTGTGTGTGTGTGTGTGTGTGTGTGTGCGTGCGTGCGTGCGTGCGTGCGTGTGTCTGTGTGTGTGTGTGTGTGTGTGTGACAGAGAGAGAGAGAGAGAGAAAGCCTTTTATGGGATGATCTCATTGTAAGATTTAAATTCAATATATTTACACTGGTTGACTGAATTGGACCTTGTGTGTGTGTGTGTGTGTGTGTGTGTGTGTGTGTGTGTGTGTGTGTGTGTGTGTGTGTGTGTGTGTGTGTGTGTGTGTGTGACAGAGAGAGAGAGAGCCTTTTATGGGATGATCTCATTGTAAGATTCAAATTCAATATATTTAGACTGGTTGACTGAATTGGATCTTGTGTGTGTGTGTGTGTGTGTGTGTGTGTGTGTGTGTGTGTGTGTGTGTGTGTGAGAGAGAGAGAGAGAGAGGAGAGAGAGAGAGAGAGAGAGAGAGAGAGACTTTTTGGGATAATCTCATTGTAAGATTCAAATTCAATATATTTAGACTGGTTGACTGAATTGGATCTTGTGTGTGTGTGTGTGTGTGTGTGTGTGTGTGTGTGTGTGTGTGTGTGTGACAGAGAGAGAGAGAGAGAGAAAGCCTTTTATGGGATGATCTCATTGTAAGATTCAAATTCAATATATTTAGACTGGTTGACTGAATTTGATCCTGTGTGTCTCTCTGTACATGTGTGTTTCCATAGGTGTCCATATTTGTGATTGTGTGACTGTTATACTTGATTTTTGCTGATTTTTTTCATTTAACAAGTACATTTGAGGGACCCTTAGCATGTTCAGGATTTTTTCAGCTGTCCATTTTGCTTTTCCCGATTTTTTCTATTTAAGTTATTACCATTGTGCTAAGTCATAGCATTTCTGCTGCTTTTCAGTATTTGTGCTAAATCATACTATTTCTGCTATTTTATGGGCTTTGTGCTTAATACAGCATTTCTGCTAAATCATACTATTTCTGCTATTTTATGGGCTTTGTGCTTAATACAGCATTTCTGCTAAATCATATTATTTCTGCTATTTGATAACTTTTACCATTTTATTTTTATCCTCTTAAAGTTTTGAGTTGCAAAATTGTGATTTTCACAAAATACATGCGTTGTTATGGTTGCTATGCACTTGGCTTCCAGTGTGCCACTGTAGGTTTCGCAGTCTTCTCTTCATATCTGAACAACTTCTTGCTAATTACTCAATTTTCACTCAACTTCCACAAATTATACACATCAAAACGTAGGTATTTTTGCTGGCTTTCCGAAAATGTCACCATCATTGTTGTGAGATTTATAGAATTTTGGCAAATCTCCTCAGACCAACACAAAGTCTGGAAACTTTCCATAGAAAGTCAATGGAGAGTTTGTTCAAAATCATCGCTGATTTCTGTAATGAGAGGCATATTCGAATCGTCATATCTCCTCAACGAAGCGAAGTTAAAACATGAGGCTTGTCCCGTATATCTTCAGACACTCCTGACGCTCACAATTCAAAATTTTTTCTCACCTATTACCGTTCTGAGATGAGTTACACTTGTTTGAGGGTAGGAAATTCATCCTTCGCTCAGATTTCTTCAGATTTCAAACTCTGAAATGAACCACTTTTTCTCTCGTCATATCTTTTTTGGATTTCCACAGAGACCTGAAAATTTCCATGACTGTTCACCAAAGCCTGCTGTCTCTTACGGTGAAAGAATGGTATCGATACTCCAAATAGATTTAGAGTTAGAAGCGTTGTTTGAGGGGAAGTCAAGGCAGTTTTGCTGCGCCTCTACTCAGTTATGGTGCATTACAAGTCAAATATCTTCAATAATTCATATTTTAATGATAAATTGTCAACACTGTAAGATTCCCCATGTCTTCTGAACAAAACGGTGTAAGAATGACCGTTCTAGCCCCTCACGGTTAGGAAATTATGGCCATTTGTTTGAGAGGAATCCTCACTATGAGAAATAGACTGCAAAAATCCTGTGTCTCTCTGTGCTGCATGCACCTGTTTTGGCGGGAAAAAGTGCACAGGCTCTCTGATTGGTGGATTCAAATTCAGCAGCTCCCAGACTGCTTGACTGACCTAGAAACTTACTTCTCTCTCCTGTGTGTGTGTGTGTGTGTGTGTGTGTGTGTGTGTGTGTGTGTGTCTGTGTCTGTGTGTGTGTGTGTGTGTGAGAGAGAGAGAGAGAGAGAGAGAGAGAGAGAAAAGCCTTTTTATGGGATGATCTCTCATTGTAAGATTTAAATTCAATATATTTAGACTGGTTGACTGAATTGGATCTTGTGTGTGTGTGTGTGTGTGTGTGTGTGTGTGTGTGTGTGTGTGTGTGTGTGTGTGACAGAGAGAGAGAGAGAGGGCGAGACAGAGTTTTTATGGGAGCATCTTATTGTATGATTTAAATTCAATATATTTAGACTGGTTGACTGAATTTGATCCTGTGTGTGTCTCTGTGCATGTGTGTTTCCATATGTTTCCATATTTGTGATTGTGTGACTGTTACACTTTTTTGCTGAGTTTCTTTTTTTCATTTAACAAGTACATTTGAAGGACCCTTAGCATGTTCAGCATTTTTCAGCTGTCCATTTTGCTTTTCCAGTTTTTCTGTTTAAGTTATTACTATTGTGCTGAATCATACTATTTCTGCTATTTTATAAGATTTGTGCTAAATATAGTATTTCTGCCCAATATAGTGTTTCTGATTAATTATAGTTTTTCTACCAAATCATAGTACAGTATTTTGCTTTTTATACCATTTTTATAGGATATTTATATTGCTTAATATAGTATTTCTGCTTTTATAGGATTTGTGCTTAATACAGTATTTCTGCTAAATGTAGTATTTATGCTTAATCACACTATTACTATATATTTCTGCCAGCTTCCCAGCCAGCCAATCATATCTGAGGTCTGCCGCTTCTTCTCTCGTCATATCTCAGCGACGGATGTACAAAGAGCAATTAAAATTGCAGTCAAAGTACACCAAAATCCGCTGATTCGCCCAGTACAAGAATTATGCTTCTAGTCCACCTAGTTTTTGAGTTACACGACGTTTTGTAACTGCAAAAACGGCGCTCTTTGCCTCTCACCGCGATCTAATTCTGACTGCTCATCACCCTGTTTTCCAGGCCCTCGTTCTCTTTCCCAGTGGCACAGTTTGTAATGACACAGGTCTGCAACCCAAAGGTCGTGGGTTCAATTCCACCTTGATCAACATGTTTGTTTTACCTACAATTTACTACACTATCACAGACCACTAATTCATATTGATCAATTATTACAATTCTGCAAACTTTTATGATTTTAGCAGCTTTTCTAATATGGACCTCAGATTCTTCTTAAACAAATACTGTTCCTTTAGGCTCTGTGTATGTGTGTGTGTATCAATATTTCTCCCATTTTAAAGTATTACTCCTCCATAATTGTATTTCTGTTAAATCAAAGCACTTTTACTACATCTTAGTACTTCTGCTCAATCATAGTATTTTGCCAAATCATGGTTTTGTGCCAAATCATAATATTTGTGTTATGTTATAGTATTACTACTAAGTGGAGGAATTTCTGTCATGTTACAGTATATGTGCTGATTACAGTATTTCTGTATAATGGAATTTTGGCAAATCTCCTCAGACCAACACAAAGTCTGGAAACTGCATAGAAAGTCAATGGAGAGCTTGTTCAAAATCACCGCTGGATTTCTCTAATGAGAGGCATTTTCAATCGTCATATCTCCTTAACGAGCGAGTTAAGACATGAGGCTTGTGCCAATATATCTTCAGACACTCCTGACGCTCACAATTCAAGAATTTCTTTCTCACCTATTACCATTTGGCCATGAATTGGGTTTGTTTGAGGATAGGAAATTTGTCCCTCGCTCAGATTTCTTCAGATTTCAAACTCTGGAAATGAGGCACTTTTTTCTCTCGTCATATCTTTTTGATGGATTTCCACACAGACCTGAAAATTTCCATGACTGTTCACCAAAGCCTGCTGTCTCTTACGGTGAAAGAATGATATCGATACTCCAAATAGATTTAGAGTTAGAAAGCATTGTTTGAGGGCAAGTCAAGGCAGTTTTCGCTTTGCCTCTACTCAGTTATGGTGCATTAGAAGTCAAATATCTTCAATAATTCATATTTTCAAGATAAATTGTCAACACCTTAAGATTCCCCCATCTCTTCTGAACAAAACTGTGTAAGAATGACTGTTCTAGCCCCTGCGGTTAGGAAATTATAGCCATTTGTTTGAGGGGAATCCTCACTATGAAAAATAGACAGCACAAATCCTGTCTCTGTGCTGCATGTGTGTAAAAACAGGTGCACCTGTTTTGGCGGGAAAAAGTACACAGCCTCTCTGATTGGTGGATTGAAATTCAGCAGCTCCCAGGCTGTTTGGCTGCTGCTGCTGCTGCTAGTGTGTGTGTGTGTGTGTGTGTGTGTGTGACAGAGAGAGAGAGAAAGAGAAGGGCGAGAGAGAGTTTTTATGGGAGCATCTTATTGTATGATTTAAATTCAATATATTTAGACTGGTTGACTGAATTTGATCCTGTGTGTCTCTCTGTGCTTGTGTGTTTCCATATGTGTCCATATTTGTGATTGTGTGACTGTTATACTTTTTTTGCTGATTTCTTTTTTTTTTTCATTGAACAATTACATTTGAGGGACCCTTAGCATGTTCAGCATTTTTCAGCTGTCCATTTTGCTTTTCAATTTTTCTATTTAGGTTATTACTATTGTGATAAGTCATAGCATTTCTGCTGCTTTCCATTATTTGTGCTAAATACAGCATTTCTGCTGAATCATACTATTTCTTCTATTTCATCAGATTTGTGCTAAATATAGTGTTTCTGCTACAAAATATTATTTCTGCCAAATATAGTATTTTGATTAATTATAGTTTTCTACCAAATCATAGTACAGTTTTACTGCTTTTATATGGCTTCTAAGACAACCAATCATATCCGAGGGCTTGCACATTCAAATTTGCATATTGTTGCCTTCATGGCTTCCCAGCCAGCCAATCATATCTTAGGCCTTGCACATTCAAATTTGCATATTGGGGCAATCATGGCTTCTAAGACAACCAATTATCTATGTCATATATCTATAATATTTCATATTTTTATTTTAAATGGTCAACATTTCAAGATTCTCCCATGTCTTCTGAACACAACGGTCTAAGAATGACCGTTTTAGCCCCTACAGTTAGGAATTTATGGCTGTTTGTTTGAGGAGAGTCCTCACTATGAGAAATAGACTGCAAAAATCCTGTCTCTCTCTGTGCTGTAAAGCCTGCACTTGGTGCACCAGTTTTGGCGGGAAAAGCACACAGCCCCTCTGATTGGTGGATTCAAATTGAGAATCTCACAGCTGTTTGACTGACCTAGAAACATGCTGTTGACAGCCCCTGTTCACTTGCTGATGTGCGCGTGTGTGTGAGCCTGAGTGTGGGTGTGTGTGTGTGTGTGTGTGTGTGTGTGTGTGTGTGTGTGTGTGTGTGTGTGTGTGTGTGTGTGTGTGAGAGAGAGAGAGAAGACACACACAAAAAGCCCTTTTGGGGCAGCATCTCATTGTTGGATAAAAATATAATATATTCAGACTGGTTGACTGGCATAGACCCTGTGTGTGTGTCTATCTCTGTACATTTGTGTATCCATATTTGATTTTGTGTGTATTTGTTGATTTGTGTATCCATATTTAATTTTGTGTGTATCTGTTGGCTGTTCTTATTTGTATTTCTAAATGTATTTTTATTTTATTTTTCACAGGTGAACAAAAGTTAGTTTTGAGCAAACTTAACCATGTTCCTTTTATTCAGCTTGTCATTTTACCTTTCCAATATTTTCACTTAAGTTATTACTATTCTGCTCAATCATAGTATCTGTTCTAAATCATTGTTATTGAGCTATATTGTAGGATTTCTGCTAAATCATAGTATTTCTACTATATTATATTTTTCTTTCTAAATATATCATTTCTGCTATAGAGTAGTATTTCTGTAATGTTTAAGAATGTTTGGCTAAATATATTCTTTCTGTTATCTTATACTATTTCTCCGAATTCTTGTACTTTTGGGAAGTTATCGTGTTTCTGGTAAGTTACAATATTTCTGCTAAGTTCTGCTATGCTATTGTATTTCTGCCAAGTATTATGTTTCCTCTAAGATATTGCAGTTCTGCTAAGTTACTACATTTCAGCAACGTTCCTTTGCTTCTGCAAAGTTTTTACAATTTCTGCAACTTTTCAGCTTTTTCAGCTAGTTTCAGCAGACAGCTTCAGCGTTCCAGCATCCACACTGCATTTTCGCAGGAAATGCAAATTTTTCTAGTTATTCTTCAAGTTGCTTCCGTACGTTTTTCGCCGTGGATCTACTTCCACAATTTTCAGCCGATTTTCACCGTTCAAATTTTAAACTATTCTGCTATTTCTGCTAATGTGCGCTATATCTTTTGGTATTTTTTGCTGTTATACTTTTAAAATATTAAGCTTTTTATGCAATTTTTGTCCCATTGAAATGAATGGAAAACTTCCAAAATTCTGCTAAAACTTGCTAATTTTTGAAACTTAACTACTTTTTCCTACTTTCACGTAGAACAACCATTCAAACTTTAAAATGTTCTCAAATTATTGGGCTATTCAGGTATAAATCAGCTTTTTCATATCTGTTACAGTTTTCATCTTATCCCTCTTTAAGTTTTGAGTTTCATTTTTGTGATTTTTCACAAAATACATGCGTTGTTATGGTTGCTATGCAGTTGGTTCTAAGTGTGCCACTGTAGGTTTTGCAGTCTTCTCTTCATGTCCGAACAACTTCTTGCTACTTGCTCAATTTGCACTCAACTTCCACAAATTATACATCAAAACGTAGGTATTTTTGCTGGCTTTCCGAAAATGTCACCATCATTGTTGTGAGATTTATAGAATTTTGGCAAATCTCCTCAGACCAACACAAAGTCGCAAAACTCTCCATAGAAAGTCAATGGAGAGCTTGTTCAAAATCACAGCTTGATTTCTGTAATGAGAGGCATATTCGAATCGTCATAGCTCCTTAACGAAGCAAAGTTACGACATGAGGCTTGTCCCCGTATATCTTCAGACACTCCCGACGCTCACAATTCAAGAATTTTTTTCTCACCTATTACCGTTCTGAAATGAGTTAGACTTGTTTGAGGGTAGGAAATTCGTCCTTCGCTCAGATTTCTTCAGATTTCAAACTCTGGAAATGAACCACTTTTTTCTCTCGTCATAACTTTTGTTGGATTTCCACAGAGACCTGAAAATTTCCATGACTGTTCACCAAAGCCTGCTGTCTCTTACAGTGAAAGAATGATATTGATACTCCAAATAGATTTAGAGTTAGAATGCGTTGTTTGAGGGCAAGTCAAGGCAGATTTCGCTTGCCTCTACTCAGTTATGGTGCATTAGAAGTCAAATATCTTCAATAATTCATATTTTAATGATAAATTGTCAACACTTTAAGATTCCCCATCTCTTCTGAACAAAACGGTTGTAAGAATGACTGTTCTAGCCCCTACGGTTAGGAAATTATGGCCATTTGTTTGAGAGGAATCCTCACTATGAGAAATTCACTGCAGAAATCCTGTCTCTGTGCTCTGTGTGTGTAAAACGGCTGCACCTGTTTTGGCGGGAAAAAGTACAGCCTCTCTGATTGGTGGATTCAAATTTAGCAGCTCCCAGGCTGCTTGACTGACCTAGAAACTTGATTTTCTCTCCCGTGTGTGTGTGTGTGTGTGTGTGTGTGTGTGTGTGTGTGTGTGTGTGTGTGTGTGTGTGTGTGTGAGAGAGAGAGAGAGGGCGAGAGAGAGTTTTTATGGGAGCATCTTATTGTATGATTTAAATTCAATATATTTAGACTGGTTGACTGAATTTGATCCTGTGTGTGTCTCTCTGTGCTTGTGGGACTTTTTGCAGCTGTCCATTTTGCTTTTCCAATTTTTCTATTTAAGTTATTACTATTGTGTTAAGTCATAGCATTTTGCTGCTTTTCAGTATTTGTGCTAAATACAGCATTTCTGCTAAATCATACTATTTCTGCTATTTTATAGGATTTGTACTTAATATAATATTTCTGCTTAATTATAGTATTTCTGCCATTTTATAGTATTTGTGCTAAAACATAGTATTTCTACTAAATGCAGTATTTCTGGGTAATCATTGTATTTCTATATATTTCTGCCAGGTCCCCAGGGAGTCAGTCCTAATATTCAAATTTACATATCAGGACCTGGACGGCTTCCCAGCCAGCCAATCATATCTGAGTCCTGGCACACTCAAATTTGCATATTGGGATCTTCATGGCTTCTCAGCCAGCCAATCATATCTGAGTCCTGGCACATTTAAATTTGCATATTGGGGCATTCATGGCTTCCCAGCCAGCCAATCATATCTGAGTCCTGGCACATTTAAATTTGCATATTGGGACCGTCGTGGCTTCTAAGCCCACCAATCATCTATGTCATATATCTCTAATATTTCATATTTTTATTTTAAATGGTCAGCATTTCAAGATTCCCCTATGTCTTCTGAATAAAACGGTCTAAGAATGACTGTTTTAGCCCCTACGATTAGAAATTTATGGCTGTTTGTTTGAGGGGAATTCTCACTATGAGAAATAGACTGCAAAAATCCTGTCTCTCTCTGTGCTGCATGTGTAAAAGCCTGCACTTGGTGCACCAGTTTTGGCGGGAAAAAGCACACAGCCTCTCTGATTGGTGGATTCAAATTGAGAAGGTCACAGCTGTTTGACTGACCTAGAAACATGCTGTTAACAGCCCCTGTTCACTTTCTGCTGCTGCTGCTGCTGTGTGTGTGTGTGTGTGTGTGTGTGTGTGTGTGTGTGTGTGTGTGTGTGTGTGTGTGAGAGAGAGAGAGAGGGAGGAGAGAGAGAGTTTCTATGGGAGCATCTTATTGTATGATTTAAATTCAATATATTTAGACTGGTTGACTGAATTTGGTCCTGTGTGTGTCTCTCTGTGCATGTGTGTTTCAATATGTGTCCATATTTGTGATTGTGTGACTGTTATACTTTTTTTTTGCTGATTTTCTTTTCATTTAACAATTACATTTGAGGGACCCTTAGCATGTTCAGGATTTTTCAGCTGACCATTTTGCTTTTCCAATTTTTCTATTTAAGTTATTACTATTGTGCTAAGTCATAGCATTTCTGCTGCTTTTCAGTATTTGTGCTAAATACAGCATTTCTGCTATTTTATAAGATTTGTGCTAAATATAGTATTTCTGCCAAATATAGTATTTCTGTCAAATTACAGCATTTCTGCTATGTTGTACTGTTTCTCTAAATCATAGTATTTCTGTAATGTTTAAGAATGTTTGGCTAAATATATTCTTTCTGTTATCTTATACTATTTCTCCTAAATTCTTGTATTTTTGAGAAGTTATCGTGTTTCTGGTAAGTTACAATATTTCTGCTAAGTTCTGCTATGCTATTGTATTTCTGCCAAGTATTATGTTTCCTCTAAGATATTGCAGTTCTGCTAAGTTACTACATTTTAGCAAAGTTCCTTTGCTTCTGCAAAGTTTTTACAATTTCTGCAACTTTTCAGCTTTTTCAGCTAGTTTCAGCAGAAAGCTTCAGCTTTAAAGCATCCACACTGCATTTTCGCAGGAAATGCAAATTTTTCTAGTTCAAACTGATTTTGTGGCTTCTCTCAGTTTAGCATCAAGTTAATGAACTTGCTAGCTAGTTAGTGTTAGTCTAGCGTTGCTGCTGCCGCTGGGCTCCTGCTACTTAAAAATAGGGATGGTACCGGTGTTCCAGATCTACTGGCGTTTAGATCAACTGGCGTTGGTCGAACAGATGTGTGGCAGTCTTGCGTTTCAGGAGCTGCTACCGACAAACCAGCAAAAAAACCACCAAATATGTCATCCGTGACACTTGTGAGGTTATCTCAAACACACTCCGTCAGTCTTGATGCCATTGAACAACAAAATGTTTAAAAATGTCGCGAGTTTACCTGGTGATATCCTCATGCGCGACACGATCGCGAAAACAGCAAACAATTAACACCACGCCCTTGTTGTTCACAGGACAGCGAGACTAAACGATCGGGAGACTCTTGTCGTCGTTATCGTTCCCCTCGCACGTTGTATTTCTCCGGTTTCAGCGTTTTATGCTCAAAACTAAAGCGTGCAGTTTACTTTGTGTGCACTAACGTGGACTCGAATCAACCAGCGCCACCTCTGGCCGAGTGCCACAGCCTACCTACAGCCAGATCAACCTGTGACACACATCTGCAGCACGTTTGAATTCGTGTCATGCACAATACATGTGTACTTTTCAATTGTGTCTGTTTGTGCGTCATGC
>NW_024108772.1:0-15000 GCF_013358895.1 Oreochromis aureus | reverse complement strand
TGATGACCAAACTGTCTGTGACTTTGTGGACAGATACATCTCAGCTCAACTTCCTGATCCAGAAAAACAACCTGAACTGCACAAAAAAGTCGCTGAACTACAAAAGCACAGCAAAAACCACACAAAGACATGCTTTAAGAGTGTAAACTCTGGTTGTAGATTTGGGTTTCCAAAACCACCAGCCACAAGAACAATGATTGTGAGACAGGATGAGGATTCAGACACTGAAGCTGCAAAAGCCAAACTCAGACCTTTGTTGAACCTGCTGAAGGAACCTGAAGCTGCTTCTCTCACCATAGAGCAGATTCTGTCACGATGCAACTTGACAATGAATGAGTATGAGCAATGCCTCCAAGACATAAACAAGAAAACAGCTCTGATTCTGAAACGTGACCCAAAGGACTGTTGGATCAACAATTACAACCCACACCTGCTTGAAGCCTGGAACTCTAATTTAGATGTCTCGTTAATATTGAATGCCTATTCATGTATAGAATACCTCTGTAAATATATAACGAAGAAAGAATCTGGCCTCTCTGAATACCTGAAGACAGTTATTGACAACTCTGATAAGAACACGGTCAATGAATGTGATGAAATGAGAGCTGTGATGCAGGCTTACTCAAAAAAGAGAGAAATCAGTGCACAGGAGTGTGTGACTCGAGTCTGTGGCCTAAAAATGAAAAAATGTTCCCGCAGTGTTGTATTTGTACCAACAGATGATAACCCAGTAAAAATGAGTCGCCCGATGAGCTACCTGGAATCCACAACACACGACAGTTGTAATATTTGGATGACAAGTTTGAGTGATAAATACAAATGCAGACCTGAGACACCAGAATATGAGGAAATGTCACTGGCTGATTTTGCTGCCTTGTGCCGGTTGGTGAGTGGTCCAAATGAAGGAAAAGATGTGCTTCCTCTTCTAAACCAGCTTGGATTTGTACAAAGGCGAAAAAGAATGATAAACCAGCTATAATCAGGTATTACCACTGTTCACAGGAAAAAGATCCTGAGCAATATTATGGACGACTGTTGAGACTTTACCTTCCACACAGATCAGAGCAGGAACTGAAACCACAAGGGTTCCAAACCTATCAGTCCTTCTACAACTCAGGTTTTGTACGACTTCCATGTTCAGACCACAGTGAGTCTGTGAAAAGGGTTGTGAAGAGAAATAAAGACAAGTATGAGAAGAACTCTGAGGATATTGAGAGTGCACTGGAAGAGTTTGAACAAAATAGGGATGTTGTGATTGATGAATGGTGTAATCTGGCTCCTGAATCTGAAGTTGTGAGGTTGCAATGTGATGAGAATCTTCCTGAGAGACATTCTGATGATGAGAACGAACAGGAGAATGTTCCCCGACTACAGTCGCCAGTCTGATGCTGTAACAGAGATCAGAGCCATCAGAGAACAACCTGCAGTCGATCCAGCTGTGGTAAGTGTAATGTATCAGAATCTGAACCAGAAGCAGGCCTGCGTGTTCTATGCTATAAGAGACTGGTGTATTCAGCGCGTTTGTGGTTTGAACCCAGATCCATTTTTCTTCTATATCAACGGTGGTGCAGGAACTGGAAAGTCACATCTGATTAAATGTATTCACTCTGAAGCATCAAAGATCCTGAGCAGACTGCCTGCTAATGCAGAAGAAGCTGACATATCAAATCCAACTGTTTTACTGACGTCATTTACTGGAACAGCAGCTTTTTCTATCAATGGCTCTACATTACATTCCCTACTGAAACTACCCAGAAGTCTGAAACCACCCATTCAAGGACTTGGTAACCAACTGGATGAAGTCAGATCTGAGCTTATAAATGCTGAAATTATTGTTATTGATGAGATTTCAATGGTTTCAAAACCCTTTTTGCTTATGTGGATGCAAGACTGAAACAAATCAAAGGCACTCAGAGACCTTTTGGTGGAATGTCAGTTTTAGCTGTTGGAGATTTTTACCAGCTGCCACCAGTGCGACAGTCTAAACCTCTCTGTGTTTATGATCCAGAACAGATTGACCTATGGCAGGAACATTTTCAGATGATCACTCTAACGGAGATCATGCGTCAGAAAGATGATGTGGCCTTTGCAGAGATGTTGAACAGGATTAGAGTCAAAGAAAAGACAGATGAGCTTTCTCAGTGCGACAGAGATTTGTTGTCACAGGCCGTGACTGCACCAGAAGAATGTCCAATCGAGGTCTTACACATTTATGCCACCAACAAGAATGTTGAATCCCACAACACAGATACGCTCAAGAAGCTTCATTCAAACATTATAATCATCAATGCAGACGATTTCCAGAAGGATAAATGTACAGGCAGAATGGCACAAAGAGACAAACCATTTACAGGTGGGAGAAATGATTTACCCGACACCCTGAATGTTGCTGAAGGAGCTCGAGTTATGCTGACCAGAAACTTGGACACACTAAACGGTTTAGTCAATGGTGCTTTTGGTATACTGATAAAGGTGGTGAGATCTGAAAATGATGGACACATAATTAAACTGGGGCTCAGAATGGACAACCGGCAGCCTATGAGACACAACCGCAGTTCTAATGCAGCATCTGATGATCTGGTTTACATTGAGAGAGCAGAGGAGAGTCTGAAGTTTAAAGGAGCGGCACGCAGACAGTTTCCTGTAAAGCTAGCATTTGCCTGCACAATTCACAAAACCCAGGGTCTTACAACACAGACAGCTGTAGTTTCAATGAAGAACATTTTTGAACCAGGTATGGCTTATGTTGCTCTCAGCAGGGTGACGTCTCTCAGTGGACTCTATTTGCAGGACTTGGATGAGAACAAGATTTATGCCAATCCCGAGGTAACTGCAGCGCCCAAACCATGAGACAAGCCAGTGTTGAGGAAATGATGCCTCTTCTTCAGGTCAGAGAAACAGCCAGCAGACCTGACACTCTTACACTGATCCATCACAATACGGAGGGTTTGCCATCTCACATCAGTGACATCAAGAGTCATCATGAAATGTGTTTAGCAGATGTTTTGTGTCTCACTGAGTCTCACCTCCAAGGCTCCTTTGTTGCAGACAGTCTTCATTTGGACGGCTACACCATGTTCAAACGCAACAGACATGTGTCCTACACAAACTTTCCTCACATGGCCAGCAGAAGTGGTGGTGGAGTTGTTGTGTATTTGAGGAATCATTTTCAGGTTCAGGTAAAACAGTATCTGCATAATGTCACTGATCTTGAGTTCTTAGTGTTAAAGGTTCAGGCTCCATTCCCGCGCTCATTGCGGTTGTGTACAGACCTCCAGACTACAGTTTGACACCATTCATGCAAAACCTGGTAAGTCTTTTAGATTCACTTGAAATAATGGACTGTCACCCAATAATTGTGTGTGGAGATTTTAATGAGAACCAGTTACAGAGTGGAAGGAAACAGATTCTGGAGCAGTTTCAGTCGAGAGGGTATTCACAGCTGATCACTTCTGCCACTACAGACAAGAACACCCTGCTTGACCTCATTTTTATTTCTCAGCCACAGAAAAGTCTCCATTCAGGTGTCCTGAGAACATATTACAGTTACCACAACCCTGTGTTTTGTGTCCTGTCCTCCAGCCAATCATGAAGTCGTCTGGTGAGTTTTGAAACAATTACAGATCATGTTTGTTACAGAGTTTACTGATTGTAGAGCATGAAAAAGATTTTTCATTGAAAAATCATATTTCTTTATATTGTCTTCCCTACTCTGTCTGTCAGAAGACCCTTTCTTATTGCAATGTTATTAATCATTTCACCAAATCATGGCTGAACTTCATGCAGAGCCGGAGATCTGCTTTCTGTTATCATGCACCTCAGATCTGAAATATGCTGCAAAAAGTATTAAACGGACATAATTTATTTTTATTCTCATGTTTTAAATGACTAAATCTACTAATGCATTTTTTCATGGATGTTAATTGTCATCTCCTTTTTGATACTTTTTTACTCTGATGTATGTATCTCAACAAACGAGAGCTTCCCCTCAAAGGGCTTTCAAATATGAAATAGTAAATAAATAAATCCCAGATAAATGCAGGTATTTATTATGGGTACATGAATAAATACAGACAATTATATTTTCTTGATTATAGTAAATTTTGTAGAATCAAATGTTTTTGGGATGAATGAGGTTTTGCTTATCATGTTTTACAGGTAAAAATGTTAAAAGTTTTAAACTATCTTTAGGCTACCAGAGATGTCTATAATGATACATTATGTAGAGAAAACATTTTACAGCTTACAGAATATGTATTAAATCTGATTTAGAAGTACATGGAAAGTTTCTGCATCTTGTATTTTCTGACTTGGCCTTTATCCGGGTGGGTTTGGGTTTGGGTGGATAAAGGCCAAGTCAGAATTCTCTGAGCAGCTGGAAAAAGCTGCTAATAAACAAAGACATCAGAAAGTGGGGCTTTAGGTGTAGCCCCGCTTTCTGACGCACTAATTAGATTTAGTAACTGACACCCCATACCAGCATTACATAGACACTTGGGGCTGAGATGGGTGGGTGGGAGGGTGGGTGGTGGTGTTAAAAGCACTTTATGTTTTGTAGATGTATTTTTTCAGACAGGGCACACACAGTTCTGTCTCCTTTGTGGGAAAACCTTCGAACTTCACCATCCTCAGCTGAAACAACAACATCTTAACACCATCTTCATGAACTGCTGAGCCAAACCTGATCCATCAGTGCTGGACTGCACAGATAACTACATGCCACACAGGAGACTGCTGTGTTATGAACTGCCATACCAGTGTGTCTTCAATGGAGAAGATGACACACCCATCACCTGACCTCCTGCCTGATCTGGAGACCATCATCATGCTGCCACACTACACACCTCTGAGACCATCAATGATGACTCTACTGATAAACTGTATTTCCTGTCAGAGATGCTCAGTGATCCTCAGAGCAGAGAGAGGTATGATTCTTTATCTTTGATTAAAAAAATGTCAGTGTTTTTAATTCATTTAATTAATTTAAATCCTGTTCATTGCATAAAAAATTACACACTCAAATGATTATACTTGTTGACACTTTTTGAGTTTTAATTCACATTATGGATTACAAATCTATGCTTTTTCTACTCTGTCTCTCTGTGCAGGTATTGCTGTCTTCTGAGTTCTTCAGTGTCCCAACTGAGACATTCAAACCTCATTGCAGAGCTCATGTCTTTCCTCACCATCATGTGAGTGTGAGATTGCTCTGGATTCTGGTTATGTGGCCTGCAGCACCTATAAGGTATTTCAATATTGTTCATTGTATAACTTATTTGTAGTTTTAGGCCTTAACACAAATAAAATGTTCCTTTTTCTGTATTTTTTAGAACAAGCTCGTCCAGTGTGCCTGCATTCCAGCTTCTTAGACTCTCACGCAAGTGGACAGAGTATCAGTGCTTGGCCACTCTTACAGACACCGACTTCTGTCAACTCACTGCTACTGATCAGGCACCTCACTCCAGGAAAACAGAGGGCTGCAAGCCTGTCATCGTTTCCAGTGTGGCTTTGTATTCTTGGGGTAGCATCAGATTTTTCCCACAAATATTCAAAGGTAACACTTATTTTAAGCTTAGTTATTAAATCAAAAGTCTTCCCTTGTGTTAATTGTTTTTTTTTTATTTTTATTTTTTCTTTTACATTTATATGCAGTTATTGGATGTGGTGGAGCTTTTTGTTAACTGTGTGGAAAACATCTGTTTGTGATGATATTTACAATGAGGCTTTTAAGGTGACAGTTTCCATGTAATTTCAATCATTTGACTAAGCAAAACATGTTTGCAATTAACATATTTTTTCAGTTTTGTCTTTTGGATTTATGGTTAACATTCCTCTGTGACAGCAAATACTAAACTGGTCCAAGTAACCAGCATATCATTGGTCAAAGGCAAAAAGGACCACATGTCACACTAGCAATGAAGTTTTGACTGTGTTTGTGTCACCAGATTTAACAAACAATATCAGACATATGAAACTGAACTCTGGATTAATGTGCAGATATATTGTTTTTTGTGTGGGTTTTTATTGTTGAATAATTATTTTGTTGGACAAACCCAATCTATTTACCCAAACCATATAACTTGTTTGGGTAAATAGTGGATTAATATATCTAAGTCTATAAGTATAGCACGCTGAATTCATACAAACACACAGCTCTAAATCTTGAATTGTAGGATGTACAAAAGTGATCATGTGATTATTATGGATATTTAAATAACTATATCTATTGAACCATTACACATATTCTTTATAGAAATTGCACAATCTCAAAATGTGAAAAAGAAAATGTTTAAGAGAATAAATAATGTGTGTTTGTATGAATCCTGCCTTAGTATGGGGTGTCAGTAACTACATTAGTATAGAGTAGGTCTAACAGTGGTTTTCCACATCTGCTCTAATATATATAGATAATGGGTCAGACATATAAAGTCATTTTGAAAAGTTCATAAAGGTCACATCCATTTATATGTGTTCCTCTTTATCATTTTATATCAGGTCACACAGCTGACTTGAGTTTTTGATCAGAGTAGAACCATAACATTCATGCTAATGGTTCTACTGTTTACAGTTACTTTATGATGGATTTCATCCTGGTCACAGCACTATGTGAAAAGCTGTTAGAGGTAAAGTTAACCCAATTAATACCTCATCATAAGTCACTCTTTAACGCAAAGCAGTGATTATTTTCACTGTAATTTATTCCACAATAATGTTCTTTATTTGATCCCTGTTTCTTTAAATATGCACATCGATTGTTCAGCTGTGTGACTCTCTACACCTGAAATATATCACAATGTGGACTTCATTTTGACAGTATTTTGTAGATTGGTACCATATTTATCATCAAATCAGGAAACTGTAAACTAATTGAAAAATGAAGCTTATGAAAATTTTAATGTGGCATTGGAACATGTTGTTTATCCTTGCCAAATGGTATTTACAAAAACTCCAGCAAATCAGAGGATATATTTTTGTCTCTCAGTTGCTGTTTATATATATTTGGGGCGACCGTGGCTCAGGGGTTGGGAAGGGCACCTGTAACCACAAGGTCGCTGGTTCGATCCCTGCCTCTCTGTCCTGGTCGTTGTGTCCTTGGGCAAGACACTTTACCCTACCGCCTACTGGTGTTGGCCAGAAGGGCCGATGGCGCGATATGGCAGCCTCGCTTCTGTCAGTCTGCCCCAGGGCAGCTGTGGCTACAACCGTAGCTTGCCTCCACCAGTGTGTGAATGTGGGCGTGAATGAATAATGGCATTGTAAAGCGCTTTGGGTGCCTTGAAAAGCGCTATATAAATCCAATGCATTATTATATATGTATATTTTTGCAGTTAATAGCCTATCATGTGTCTGTGCATCTTAAGGCCATAAACATAAACATGGCAAACAAGAATATGTTCACAATTCCAACAGATGCTTCAATTGTTTGTATAGATGTTAGATTCATTTGATTTGCATTTTCTATTAATATTTTTCTGTTTGTCCCAAATGGGATTTTTATTTCTGTATGCCATTATTGTAATCATTGGAAATAACTGAGTAAATATTTTGTATCATATGTTTCTAAAAATATTTGTATATATATTTTCTACTTTTCTACTACTGCTTTTCTACTTTCTAAACTTTCTTCCACTCTTTGGCATTTCAATAACATTATTTTTGGTGGTTTTTTCTCTCTGACCACAGCATCTTGTGCATTTATTACCTAAATGTTGTTTGTGTGGGTTTTGTTTTTGTTTTTTTGGTTTTTTTTTGCCATTTTTAGATTTAACCAGCTGTGTAAACTCTGCAATTATACCTTGGTTTTGTTCCACATCACTTTATCTGCTGGCTGGTTTTCTTCCTTTTCTAATGTTTCTGGTAATTTTTCACAGTTAAACAAGTAACTTTGAGGTTACTTTCAGCCTTTTCAGCTGTTATCTGTTGACAGTTTTGCCTAATTATTACATTTCTGCAAAATTATAGCAGTTCTGATAAGTTGTAATATTTCTGCCAAGTTTTTAATTTTCTACTAAATTATATTATTTCTGCTAGGTTACACTACTTTTTCTTTGTTAATGTTATTTATGTTATTCTAAATTATTTCATTTCTGCTAAGTTGTAGCTTCTGGTAAACTACAACATTTCTGCTGAATTGTTATGTTTTTTCTAAGTTATTGCATTTCTGCTAAGTTATTACATTTTTGTTACCTTGATGTTGTTCTGCAAAGTTATTAAAATTTCAACAACTTTTTAAACACTGACTTTGATTTCTTCAGCTTCTTCAGCTATTTTCAACTATTTTCAGCAGACAGCTTCAGCTTTAAAGCATCCACACTGCATTTTCGCAGGAAATGCAAATTTTTCTAGTTATTATTATTATTATTATTATTCTAGTTGCCACTTTTTGCACTTTTTTTTGGCACTTTTCTACTTCCACAATTTTCAGCCGATTTTCACCGCTCAAATTTTAAACTATTCTGCTATTTCTGCTAATGTACGCTATATCTTTTGGTATTTTATACTGTTATACTTTTTAAAATATTAAGTTTTTTTCCTTTAATTTGTCCCATTGAAATGAATGGGAAACTTCCGCAATTCTGCTAAAACTTGCTTGTTTTTGAAACTTAACTACTTTTTCCTATTTTCACGTAGAACAACCATTCAAACTTTAAAATGTTCACAAATTATTGGGCTATTCATGAATAAATCAGCTTTTTCAAATCTTTTACAGTTTTACTTTTATCCCTCTTAAAGTTTTGAGTTGCAAAATTGTGATTTTTCAGAAAATACATGCGTTGTTATGGTTGCTATGCACTTGGCTTCCAGTGTGCCACTGTAGGTTTCGCAGTCTTCTCTTCATGTCCGAACAACTTCTTGCTACTTGCTCAATTTTCACTCAACTTCCACAAATTATACATCAAAACGTAGGTATTTTTGCTGGCTTTCCGAAAATGTCACCATCATTGTTGTGAGATTTATAGAATTTTGGCAAATCTCCTCAGACCAACACAAAGTCTGAAAACTCTCCATAGAAAGTCAATGGAGAGCTTGTTCAAAATCACAGCTTGATTTCTGTAATGAGAGGCATATTCGAATCGTCATATCTCCTTAACGGCGAAGTTAAGACATAAGGCTTGTCCCAGTATATCTTCAGACACTCTGACGCTCACAATTCAAGAATTTCTTTCTCACCTATTACCGTTCTGAAATGAGTTAGACTTGTTTGAGGGTAGGAAATTCGTCCCTCGCTCAGATTTCTTCAGATTTCAAACTCTGGAAATGAACAACTTTTTTCTCTCGTCATATCTTTTTTTGGATTTCCACAGAGACCTGAAAATTTCCATGATTGTTCACCAAAGCCTGCTGTCTCTTACGGTGAAAGAATGATATTGATACTCCAAATAGATTTAGAGTTAGAAAGCGTTGTTTGAGGGCAAGTCAAGGCAGTTTTGCTTTGCCTCTACTCAGTTATGGTGCATTACAAGTCAAATATCTTTAATAATTCATATTTTAATGATAAATTGTAAACACTTTAAGATTCCCCATCTCTTCTGAACAAAACGGTGTAAGAATGACCGTTCTAGCCCCTACGGTTAGGAAATTATGGCCATTTGTTTGAGGGGAGTCCTGATTATGAGAAATAGACTGCAGAAATCCTGTCTCTCTGTCTCTGTGTGTGTGTAGTGCTGCGTGCACCTGTTTTGGCGGGAAAAAGTGCACAGCCTCTCTGATTGGTGGATTCAAATTCAGCAGCTCCCAGGCTGCTTGACTGAGCTAGAAACTTACTTTGCTCTCTGTGTGTGTGTGTGTGTGTGTGTGTGTGTGTGTGTGTGTGAGAGAGAGAGAGAGAGAGAGAGGCTCCATATGGGATGATCTCATTGTAAGATTTAAATTCAATATATTTAGACTGGTTGACTGAATTGGATCTTGTGTGTGTGTGTGTGTGTGTGTGTCTGTGAATCAGAGAGGAGAGAGAGAGAGAGAGATGCCTTTTTATGGGATGATCTCATTGTAAGATTCAAAATCAATATATTTAGACTGGTTGACTGTATTGGATCTTATTATTACTGTGTGTGTATTGTGTGTGTGTCATGTGTGCAGAGAGAGAGAGAAGAGAGAGAAAGCCTTTTATGGGATGATGTCTGTGATATAACTTTGTAAGATTCAAAATCAATATTTCATATATATTTAGACTGGTTGACTGAATTGGATCTTGTGTGTGTGTGTGTGTGTGTGTGTGTGTAGTGTGTGTGTGTGTGTGTGACTGAGAAAGAGAGAGAGAGAGAGAGAGAGAGAGAGAGAAAGGTATTGTTATGGGATGATCTCATTGTAAGATTCAAAAATCAATATATTTAGACTGGTTGACTGAATTGGATCTTCATACTGTCTGTGTGTGTGTGTGTGTGTGTGTGTGTGTGCTAATTGTGTGTGTGATGTGTGTGACAGAGTTAAACAGAGAGCCAATCAGAGAGAGAGAAAGCCTTTTTCTGCGATGATCTCATTGTAAGATTTAAATTCAATATATTTAGACTGGTTGACTGTTTTTGGATCTTTTGTGTGTGTGTGTGTGTGTGTGTGTGTGTGTGTCATGACCCTGATTTAAATTCAATATAGTTAGACTGGTTGACTGAATTTGATCCTGTGTGTGTCTGTCTGTGTTGTGTTACCATATGTGTACATATATGTGGTTGTGTGACTGTTATACTTTTATGCTGGTTTTTTAATCATTTAACAATTTCACATTTGAGGGACCCTTAGCATGTTCAGCATTTTTTCAGCTGTCCATTTTGCTTTTCCAATTTTTCTATTTAGGTTATTACTATTGTGCTAAGTCATATATTTCTGCTGCTTTCAGTATTTGTGCTAAATACAGCATTTCTGCTCCATCATACTATTTCTGTTATTTCATCAGATTTGTGCTAAATATAGTGTTTCTGCTACAGTCATAGTATTTCTGCCAAATATAGTATTTTTGATTAATTATAGTTTTTCTACCAAATCATAGTACAGTTTTACTGCTTTTTATATTTCTTCTAAGACAACCAATCATATCCGAGGGCTTGCACATTCAAATTTGCATATTGTTGCCTTCATGGCTTCCCAGCCAGCCAATCATATCTTAGGCCTTGCACATTCAAATTTGCATATTGGGGCAATCATGGCTTCTAAGACAACCAATCATCTATGTCCTATTTCTATGATGTTTCATATTTTTTATTTTAAATGGTCAACATTTCAAGATTCTCCCATGTCTTCTGAACACAACGGTCTAAGATTGACTGTTGTATGATGTCTCATGGTTTGGAATTTATGGCTGTTTGTTTGAGTGGCGTCCTCACTAATGACAAATAGACTGCAAAATCATGTCTCTCTCTGTGCTGTAAACCCTGCACTTGGTGCACCAGTTTTGTCTGCAAAAGCATCACAGCCCTCTCTGTTGGTGGATTCAAATTGAGAAATCTCACAGCTGTTTGACTGACCTAGAAACATGCTGTTAACAGCCCTTGTTCACTTGCTGATGCTATGTGTGTGTGTGTGTGTGCTGTTTTGTGTGTCTGTCAGCCTGAGTGTGTGTGTGTGTGTGTGTGTGTGTGCGCCTGTGAGAGAGTAGAGAGAGAGAGAGAAACACACACAAAAGCCCTTTTAGGGCAGCATCTCATTGTTGGATAAAAATATAATATATTCAGACTGGTTGACTGGCATAGACCTTGTGTGTGTGTCTCTCTCTGTATTTTGTGTATCCATATTTGATTTTGTGTGTATTTGTTGATTTGTGTATCCATATTTAATTTTGTGTGTAACTGTTGGCTGTTCTTATTTGTATTTCTAAATGTATTTTTATTTTTTAGCTTTTCACAGGTGAACAAAATTAGTTTTGAGCAAACATAACCATGGTCCTTTTTATTCAGCTTGTCATTTTACCTTTCCAATATTTTCACTTAAGTTAAACTATTCTGCTCAATCACCTATCTGTTCTAAATCATTGTTATTTGCCTTATATTGTAGATTTCTGCTAAATCATAGTATTTCTACTATATTATATTTTTCTTTCTAAATATATCATTTCTGCTATAGAGTAGTATTTCTGTAATGTTTAAGAATGTTTGGCTAAATATATTCTTTCTGTTATCTTATACTATTTCTCTGAAATTCTTGTATTTTTGGGAAGTTATCGTGTTTTGGTAAGTTACAATATTTCTGCTAAGTTCTGCTATGCTATTGTATTTCTGCCAAGTATTATGTTTCCTCTAAGATATTGCAGTTCTGCTAAGTTACTACATTTTAGCAACGTTCCTTTGCTTCCAGCATCCAAGTTTTTACAATTTCTGCAACTTTTCAGCTTTTTCAGCTAGTTTCAGCTCCTGACAGCTTCAGTGGATGCTTTAGCATCCACACTGCATTTTCGCAGGAAATGCAAATTTTTTCTAGTTATTGTGTGGATGCTTTAAGCATCCACACTATTGAGTTCCTGTTTCTCTTTATTCTTTATACTTTATTATTCTAGTTGCCACTTTTTGTATGCGTTTTTTTGCACTTAACTACTTTAACAATTTTCAACCGATTTTCACCGCTCAAATTTTAAACTATTCTGCTATTTCTGCTAATGATGGCTATGACTTTTGGTATTTTATGCTATTATACTTTTTAAAATATTAAGCTTTTTTCCTTTAATTTGTCCCATTGAAATGAATGGGAAACTTCCACAATTCTGCTAAAACTTGCTTATTTTTGAAACTTAACTACATTCTCATACTTTCGCCTAGAACAACCATTCAAATTTTAAAATGTTCACAAATTATTGGGCTATTCATGAATGATTCAGCTTTTTCATATCTGTTACCGTTTTCATCTTATCCTCTTTAAGTTTTGAGTTTCATTTTTGTGATTTTTCACAAAATACATGCGTTGTTATGGTTGCTATGCACTTGGCTTCCAGTGTGCCACTGTAGGTTTCGCAGTCTTCTCTTCATGTCCGAACAACTTCTTGCTACTTGCTCAATTTTCACTCAACTTCCACAAATTATACATCAAAACGTAGGTATTTTTGCTGGCTTTCAGAAAATGTCACCATCATTGTTGTGAGATTTATAGAATTTTGGCAAATCTCCTCAGACCAACACAAAGTCGGAAAACTCTCCATAGAAAGTCAATGGAGAGTTTGTTCAAAATCATCGCTTGATTTCTGTAATGACAGGCATATTCGAATCGTCATATCTCCTTAACGAAGCGGTTTAAAACATGAGGCTTGTCCCCGTATATCTTCAGACACTCCTGACGCTCACAATTCAAGAATTTTTTTCTCACCTATTACCGTTCTGAAATGAGTTAGACTTGTTTGAGGGTAGGAAATTCGTCCTTCGCTCAGATTTCTTCAGATTTCAAACTCTGAAATGAACAACTTTTTCTCTCATCATATCTTTTTTTTGGATTTCCACAGAGACCTGAAAATTTCCATGACTGTTCACCAAAGCCTGCTGTCTCTTACGGTGAAAGAATGATATCGATACTCCAAATAGATTTAGAGTTAGAAAGCGTTGTTTGAGGGCAAGTCAAGGCAGTTTTCGCTTGCCTCTACTCAGTTATGGTGCATTACAAGTCAAATATCTTCAATAATTCATATTTTAATGATAAATTGTCAACACTTGAAGATTCCCCATCTCTTCTGAACAAAACGGTGTAAGAATGACCGTTCTAGCCCCTACGGTTAGGAAATTATGGCCATTTGTTTGAGAGGAATCCTCACTATGAGAAATAGACTGCAAAAATCCTGCCTCTCTCTGTTCTGAGTGTGTGTAAAACGGGCTGCACCTGTTTTGGCGGGAAAAAGTACACAGCCTCTCTGATTGGTGGATTCAAATTTAGCAGCTCCCAGGCTGCTTGAATGACCTAGAAACTTGCTCCTCTCTGTGTGTGTGTGTGTGTGTGTGTGTGTGTGTGTGTGTGTGTGTGTGTGTGTGTGTGTGTGTGTGTGTGTGTGTGTGACAGAGAGAGAGAGAAAGAGAGGGCGAGACAGAGTTTTTATGGGAGCATCTTATTGTATGATTTAAATTCAATATATTTAGACTGGTTGACTGAATTTGATCCTGTGTGTGTCTCTCTGTGCATGTGTGTTTCCATATGTGTCCATATTTGTGATTGTGTGACTGTTACACTTTTTTTTGAGAGTTTTTTTTCATTTAACAAGTACATTTGAAGGACCCTTAGCATGTTCAGCATTTTTCAGCTGTCCATTTTGCTTTTCCAATTTTTCTGTTTAAGTTATTACTATTGTGCTGAATCATACTATTTCTGCTATTTTATAAGATTTGTGCTAAATATAGTATTTCTGCCCAATATAGTATTTCTGATTAATTATAGTTTTTCTACCAAATCATATTACAGTATTTTTGCTTTTTATAGGATTTTATAGGATATTTATATTGCTTAATATAGTATTTCTGCTTTTTATAGGATTTGTGCTTAATATAGTATTTCTGCTTTTTATAGGATTTGTGCTTAATATAGTATTTCTGCTAAATGTAGTATTTATGCTTAATCACACTATTACTATATATTTCTGCCAGCTCCCCAGCCAATCATATCTGAGGTCTGCCGCTTTCTTCTCTCGTCATATCTCAGCGACGGATGTACAAAGAGCAATGAAAATCGCAGTCAAAGTACACCAAAGTCCGCTGATTCACCCAGTACAAGAATTATGCTTCTAGTCCACCTAGTTTTTGAGTTACACGACGTTTTGTAACTCCAAAAACGGCGCTCTTTGCCTCTCACTGCGATCTAATTCTGACTGCTCATCACCCTGTTTCCCAAGAGCCCACTGTCTTTCCCAGTGGCGCAGCTGGTAATGACACAGGTCTGCAACACAAAGGTCGGGGTTCAACTCCACCTTGGACAATATGTTTTTGCCCTACAAATTAATACACTATCACAGACCACTAATTCATATTCATCATTTATTACAATTCTGCAAACTTTTTACCAGCTTTTCTAATATGGACCTCAGATTCTTCTTAACACTCCATG
>NW_024108771.1:0-40129 GCF_013358895.1 Oreochromis aureus | reverse complement strand
CAATTCCCCATTTGTTGTACATAATTTGTGATATGTAATAATACATTGTTGTTTATTGTAATCAAATAATTATTTATTTATCTATGTATTTAGAGAAATTAACCCCCCCAAAAATGGTTAGGACGTGGGTTACGGCCCCGTCCTCCCTGGGGAGGACCGAGGTATGCGCGGTCCTTCCCTCCTGGGCCCCTCCCTCCCCGGTCCCAAGAAGACCAATCCTGGTCTTGAGATTGGGGTCGATAGGTATTGGTCTCCATACGGGAGCGACCCCTCCTCCCATAGCGGACCTGCTGCCACCCTCCATCAGCCATAAAGAAGGGCTGGTAAAGTTTTCAATATTTTTTTGTTGTTTTTTGTTTTTTAAATTTTTTTAAATTTTTTTATTATTAAAAAGTAAAAAAATAAAAAATAAAAAATTAAAATAAAACTCTTACAAATTAAGGATGCCTTTAAAAAGGTTCAAAAATAAAAATCGTGTGCCGCTGTGGCGACGTTTCGACCTATATTGGTCTTCTTCAGGCCTGGTCACACTTAAAACCAACTAAAATACGTCTGCTGCAGAAAGAGCAACTGTCTCCGTCGAAGGGCAATGAAAGAATGAGCCTGGCCTCCAGGCTCACCTCTTAAATAAGCTAGGGGAAATTAAAGTTTGGGAGTCCGGTCCCCGAAGGGGGCCGGGCTCCAATGCACGGGCCACACCTGTTCTCATCCGGGATGTCCAGGTGACCCACAGTTCTGCTGACAGGATATATCAGGTGAGGTCCTGTGGATAAGGCTCAAAGTGGGGGGGGGGGGAAGGAAAGGAGAACAGAGAGGGTGTGGGGGTTCAATCCCAAATGGAGTGTTACGTGGGGTCCACTGAGGTTAAGATTAGGGTTCGTTTGGAGGGTGGGGGGAATAGGGTTAGGGATGAAAAACTGACTCCTCCCCCCTCTTAGGGTAGGGTTAGGGTTAGGGATTGAAAACTGACTCCTCCCCCCCTCTTAGGGTTAGGGATGTGGAAGTGAGTCCGGTCCCTAAAGGGTCCAGACGGTGCTCTGTCCATCCCTCCGCCTCTGCCGCTTGTCCCCTGCTGGACACGCTCACGGAAGGCAGCCGCCCTCTCCGTGACGCACCACCGCCCAGCCCTCCGAGTCCATCCGGGACCCCATGTTTTGGATATTTTAATTTTTGTTTTGTGTGTCTCTTGATGTCGCTTTTGTTATCTTTATTTAATAATTGTTTTACTGTGCTATTTATTTCAGTTAGATATGAAAAATATGTGTATATGAATTTACAATCACAAACAAAGGCGAGAAAAAGAAAAAACGTAAATGAAATTTGTGTTTTTAAATAAAAATAAAAATAAATGAAATTAATAAAGTTTTTAATTTAGGGTTAGGAGGTGGTAACGGCCCTGTCCTCCCTGGGAGGACCGAGGTATCTTGCGGTCCTTCCTCCTGGGCCCCTCCTCCCGGTCCCAAGAAGACCAATCCTGGTCTTGAGGTTGGGGTCGATAGGTATTGGCCTGCATACGGGAGCGACCCCTCCTCCCATAGCGGACCTGCTGCCACCCTCCATCAGCCATAATGGAGGGCTGGTGAAAATTTCAATATTTTTTGTGTTTTTGTTTTTTTTAATTTTTGTATTTTTGTATTATTAAAAAAATATAAAAAAAATAAAAAAATTAAAAATTAAAAATTAAAACAAAACTGTTACAAACTAAGGTTGCCTTTAAAAAGGTTCAAAAATAAAAAACGTGTGCCGCTGTGGCGAGGGTTAGGGGGGGTAGGGGAATTGATTCCTCCCACGAGGGTAGAAGGAAGGTGCGCGGGCCATCCCACGGGAGAACCCCGATCCCTGCCTGGGTTGTCAAGGAAGAGGCGCTGGCGCCGCCTTCCGTAGCGAACCACTTGCCACTCGTCCGCCATGACGAGTGGTTTTTTAATTTGTTTTAAATTTAAATGAAATGAAAACAATTGTTTTCAAACAACTAAAAGAGAGCCCAAAGGCTTAAAAAATCCCTTAAAATAAATTACCGTAAATTCGGTTCCAAACAACTAAAAGAGAGCCCAAAGGCTTAAAAATCCCTTAAAAGAAAAAAAACTGTGTGTTCGGTTGTTTAGTATAAACAAAAATAAAAAATCTGCAAACAACTAAAAGAGAGCACAGGGGCTTAAAAATCCCTAAAAAAAAAAAACCGTGTGTTCCGTTGAAAATCAAACGTGCCTCAGGCAACGTTTCGACCCTAAAAGGTCTTCCTCAGGCCTGTGAGGCACGAAAAGAAAATAAAACAAACTCAAATCCAAGCGCTCAAAACAATGGCTGGCTGCTGGAGATGTGCACTGTTCGGCTGTCAAGAGCAGAATGAGCTCTCTCCCTGCCTGCACTCCTTTTATACCCTCTGGTCTGTACTGCGTTTTCTATTGTCCAATTTATAAATGATGTTTTGTGTTAGGGTTAGGGTTAGGTATAAGGGTTTTCGGGGGGTTGAGACACCTGTCTGGTAAACTTTGAAGCTTCATAACTTTTGATAGGAAGGTGGTAGAGACATGGGACCGTGCTCTACCCCCGGTCTAACGGGTCTGGCTTTCTGCTGGTGGTGTCAGATTTGCGGTAGGAGCTTCCGGTCGGGAGATACGCCCACTTTTGACTTCCGGTGGTCTGTATCTCGGGAACGGAAGGTCGTAGAGAGATGCAACCACCTCAGGGACGCTCAGAAGGGTCGAATTATGGCAGGCGGAATTTGGTTTCAAGTCTCTACGACCTTCCGTTCCGGAGATATGTGGCGGTGAAGTATCCCCATTGAAATGAATGGGCTGAGAATTTGACAAGGGGTTAGGGGTCATGTGACCTATCGACGGATGCGTAATCGAACCGGGATCCCGAATATCCGATCCGTATCTGTCCTAGCGACGGGTGAGGGCAGATACGGTAGGTGTAACCAGAAAGGCAGTGAGTGCAGGGGCTGCCTTTCTTGCTTTGTCCCAGATGGGAAAAGCCAACCCTGGTGGTCAGTCAGGGTATGACTGGCTGCTGGCTGCCAGCAGAGGTCACCATTGGACATGCCCTTCACTATCACGGTGTTGTGTTGTAGGTTTTGAGAGGCATGATGGGAAATATATGCAAATTAGGGAAGGGAGCCTACTTCCTGGTTCCCATGATGCTTTGCTGTTGCTAGCTTAGCATTGGGCTAGCTTAGCATTAGCATTTTGCTAACTTTTCTGACATGTTTTGTCAAGTCAAAGGAAGTGACTTCCACTTGTTTCCCCTAGTGTTTGGTGATGTTTTCTTAGGTTTTCCCACTTGTTTCCCTAGTGTTTTAGGGTAAGGGAGAAAAGCCAGGAGAGGATGGGACAAAAGTGTAATAACTGGAAAAGTAAGAGGCGAGAGGGCTGATGTTGGTGTGTAGGCGGGGTTTTGATGGGTGGCGGACGCTGTGGTGAAGTGCCGCACCGATGGCCTTTTCGGTTCTGGAGATATGGCGAATCGACCAAAGAGGATGGGACAAAACGGTCCCAATTGGAGATACGAAGGTCCAAAGGGCCTGGTTCCACTGGCACTGTGTCGCCTGTGTCCGGGCGCATCCGTGGGCGCCCGACATGGCACCGCTCAGAGTACCTTTGCAGGATGGGGCAGTGGTTGGAGAGAGGTCATGTGATGCGCCCACGCATGCGAACCCTACCCCGACTCCACGGGTGGCCGCCTGTCTTTGTCAGACCCTCCTATCTGGAGACAGAGCTGTAAACCTTTTGGTAAGACGCCTCCCTGCACAGAAGCGCTTGCAGAAGGAGACAGCAGAAGGGAGAGAGCAGAAGCAGGCCTTTGAGCACTGCGTCAGCTGCTCCTCCGCCTCCTTTGGCTTCGGGCCGCAGACTACAATTGAGAGCAAGACGTCGTGGCTTACCACAAATAATACAATCTCTTGTTGCATCTGTCAGTCTCTTTGCTTTGTTTGAGGGTTTGGTTTCCCAAAGCACGTCAGGTGCCTTTCTCTCTCTCTCTGTGTCACACACAGAGACACACACACACACACACACACACACACAGGCAAGCACACACGCACGCACGCACACACAGAGCGGCTCACCGGTCAGGGCAAAACAAGAGAAATGAGTAGAGATGTCAGTGTGAGAGAGGGCCTGTGGTGCTGGGACAGTGAGTCACAGTGCATGCTTTACCTGGCTGCTGCTGCCTAAAGGTCGCAGGAGGCGGAGGAGAGGACGAGGAGATTTGAGGCAGCGGTGGGCTGAATTTGGGTTCAGCTGATTCGGGCCCCGTGAAGCTCGGACGGCTGACTCTCTTGTGTTTCCTGTTCCTGGCATGTCCTCGCCCACACTATGAAAGGCAGCAACAAGTTTAATATTCAGAAACCTAAAGTATGTATCAGCAGCAGAATGGAGCTAACAATAAATGTTTGTTTCAGTTCTATGAAGCTTTGAGTATTTTGGATTAGTAGCACTGCTGTGTTTGTTGCATCCTATTGCTGTAATTGTTTATATGCTTTATATATTCTGAAGCAAGTTGATCTATAGAGTTACATCATATCCTATAAGGATGTTATGTGTTTGTATACTTTCTGCCCAGTTTGACCCATTTAGCAGAAGTCAGCCTGTTTGTGTGCTTTTTTTTTTGTCCCTTCACTCTTTAAAGTGGAATTTGGAAACTTCAACTACAACGAAACCAATGTAGCTTAAAGGAAAAGGGTGAAGATTAGAAATGCAGTTTTTAAGAAAACTACATTAGAAATCAGGAGATCAGCTTGTGCGCTCTGGAGATAAGCTGTTGTGCCTCTGCACGTTAAGTTACAGTCAAAATTAATTTCTCTGGAGATCACCGGTTTGAGTTGGACCGCAGACAGAGGTTCTCATGTACTTTTGTTAATGTTCTGAATGAAACAATTGAATGAAAATTTTATGAAATTTAAAAAAAAAAGAAAAGAAAAGAAAAAGAAGTCAGCCTGTTTAAGGCTCTGATATCTATTCTGTATGACTCAAAGCAGTTATGACACGGTCTGCTTTTCTCACCCAATAAAGGAATATTTCATATATCAGTCTAGTCTTCATCTTATCAGCAACAGTTATCACAGCTCGTACATTTGCTTTTTACACATATATGTAATGCCTTTTGTGTTGAAATGCATGGCAAGTGTCACACAAGCACACAAGGAGAAGCAGGGCAGCTTCTGTCAAAGTGTGATCTGACAAGAGGGGCTCCTCTGCTGGCTGAATGCAGCACAAAGTGTCTGCCGCTGTTCGACCACATTATCAGCTAACAGCTTGTGACACTCAATTGCCTGTCTTCTCCACCGGAGGGCGCCCACCAGCTGGCAAGTCCAGTGCACTGCACATGAAAGGTGGTGAAAATGCAGTGACATGTGCTGTTTGTGTAAAAGACAGAGAGAGAGAACACACACACACACACACACACACACACACACACACACACACACACACACACACACACAGAGACACACTAAGTGGATCTACAGGGCAAAATGTGAATTTCAGTGCTTTGTGATCTGCCTGCCTGTCATTCTGTTTGGCTCTCTTTCGCCCCTCTCTCTGTGTCACACACACACACACACGCACGCACGCACACACAGAGCGGCTCACAGATCAGGGCAAAACAAGAGAAATGAGTAGAGATGTCAGTGTGAGAGAGGGCCTGTGGTGCTGGGACAGTGAGTCACAGTGCATGCTTTACCTGGCTGCTGCTGCCTAAAGGTCGCAGGAGGCGGAGGAGAGGACGAGGAGATTTGAGGCAGCGGTGGGCTGAATTTGGGTTCAGCTGATTCGGGCCCCGTGAAGCTCGGACGGCTGACTCTCTTGTGTTTCCTGTTCCTGGCATGTCCTCGCCCACACTATGAAAGGCAGCAACAAGTTTAATATTCAGAAACCTAAAGTATGTATCAGCAGCAGAATGGAGCTAACAATAAATGTTTGTTTCAGTTCTATGAAGCTTTGAGTATTTTGGATTAGTAGCACTGCTGTGTTTGTTGCATCCTATTGCTGTAATTGTTTATATGCTTTATATATTCTGAAGCAAGTTGATCTATAGTGTTACATCATATCCTATAAGCATGTTATGTGTTTGTATACTTTCTGCCCAGTTTGACCCATTTAGCAGAAGTCAGCCTGTTTGTGTGCTTTTTTTTTTTGTCCCTTCACTCTTTTAAAGTGGAATTTGGAAACTTCAACTACAACGAAACCAATGTAGCTTAAAGGAAAAGGGTGAAGTATTAGAAATGCAGTTTTTAAGAAAACTACATTAGAAATCAGGAGATCAGCTTGTGCGCCTGGAGATAAGCTGTTGTGCCTCTGCACGTTAAGTTACAGTCAAAATTAATTTCTCTGGAGATCACCGGTTTGAGGTGGACCGCAGACAGAGGTTCTCATGTACTTTTGTTAATGTTCTGAATGAAACAATTGAATGAAAATTTTATGAAATTTAAAAAAAAAAGAAAAGAAAAGAAAAAAGAAGTCAGCCTGTTTAAGGCTCTGATATCTATTCTGTATGACTCAAAGCAGTTATGACACGGTCTGCTTTTTCTCACCCAATAAAGGAATATTTCATATATCAGTCTACTCTTCATCTTATCAGCAACAGTTATCACAGCTCGTACATTTGCTTTTTACACATATATGTAATGCCTTTGTGTTGAAATGCATGGCAAGTGTCACACAAGCACACAAGGAGAAGCAGGGCAGCTTCTGTCAAAGTGTGATCTGACAAGAGGGGCTCCTCTGCTGGCTGAATGCAGCACAAAGTGTCTGCCGCTGTTCGACCACATTATCAGCTAACAGCTTGTGACACTCAATTGCCTGTCTTCCCACCGGAGGGCGCCCACCAGCTGGCAAGTCCAGTGCACTGCACATGAAAGGTGGTGAAAATGCAGTGACATGTGCTGTTTGTGTAAAAGAGAGAGAGAGAAACACACACACACACACACACACACACACACACACACACACACACACACACACACACACAGAGACACACTAAGTGGATCTACAGGGCAAAATGTGAATTTCAGTGCTTTGTGATCTGCCTGCCTGTCATTCTGTTTGGCTCTCTTCGCCCCTCTCTCTGTGTCACACACACACACACACGCACGCACGCACACACAGAGCGGCTCACAGATCAGGGCAAAACAAGAGAAATGAGTAGAGATGTCAGTGTGAGAGAGGGCCTGTGGTGCTGGGACAGTGAGTCACAGTGCATGCTTTACCTGGCTGCTGCTGCCTAAAGGTCGCAGGAGGCGGAGGAGAGGACGAGGAGATTTGAGGCAGCGGTGGGCTGAATTTGGGTTCAGCTGATTCGGGCCCCGTGAAGCTCGGACGGCTGACTCTCTTGTGTTTCCTGTTCCTGGCATGTCCTCGCCCACACTATGAAAGGCAGCAACAAGTTTAATATTCAGAAACCTAAAGTATGTATCAGCAGCAGAATGGAGCTAACAATAAATGTTTGTTTCAGTTCTGTGAAGCTTTGAGTATTTTGGATTAGTAGCACTGCTGTGTTTGTTGCATCCTATTGCTGTAATTGTTTATATGCTTTATATATTCTGAAGCAAGTTGATCTATAGTGTTACATCATATCCTATAAGCATGTTATGTGTTTGTATACTTTCTGCCCAGTTTGACCCATTTAGCAGAAGTCAGCCAGCTGTTTGTGTGTGCTTTTTTTTTTTGTCCCTTCACTTTTTAAAGTGGAATTTGGAAACTTCAACTACAACGAAACCAATGTAGCTTAAAGGAAAAGGGGTGAAGTATTAGAAATGCAGTTTTTAAGAAAACTACATTAGAAATCAGGAGATCAGCTTGTGCGCCTGGAGATAAGCTGTTGTGCCTCTGCACGTTAAGTTACAGTCAAAATTAATTTCTCTGGAGATCACCGGTTTGAGTTGGACCGCAGACAGAGGTTCTCATGTACTTTTGTTAATGTTCTGCAATGAAACAATTGAATGAAAATTTTATGAAATTTAAAAAAAAAAGAAAGAAAAGAAAAGAAAAGAAGTCAGCCTGTTTAAGGCTCTGATATCTATTCTGTATGACTCAAAGCAGTTATGACACGGTCTGCTTTTTCTCACCCAATAAAGGAATATTTCATATATCAGTCTACTCTTCATCTTATCAGCAACAGTTATCACAGCTCGTACATTTGCTTTTTACACATATATGTAATGCCTTTTGTGTTGAAATGCATGGCAAGTGTCACACAAGCACACAAGGAGAAGCAGGGCAGCTTCTGTCAAAGTGTGATCTGACAAGAGGGGCTCTCTGCTGGCTGAATGCAGCACAAAGTGTCTGCCGCTGTTCGACCACATTATCAGCTAACAGCTTGTGACACTCAATTGCCTGTCTTCTCCACCGAGGGCGCCCACCAGCTGGCAAGTCCAGTGCACTGCACATGAAAGGTGGTGAAAATGCAGTGACATGTGCTGTTTGTGTAAAAGACAGAGAGAGAAACACACACACACACACACACACACACACACACACACACACACACACACACACACACACACAGAGACACACTAAGTGGATCTACAGGGCAGAATGTGAATTTCAGTGCTTTGTGATCTGCCTGCCTGTCATTCTGTTTGGCTCTTTCGCCCCTCTCTCTGTGTCACACACACACACACACGCACGCACGCACACACACACAGCGGCTCTCACAGATCAGGGCAAAACAAGAGAAATGAGTAGAGATGTCAGTGTGAGAGAGGGCCTGTGGTGCTGGGACAGTGAGTCACAGTGCATGCTTTACCTGGCTGCTGCTGCCTAAAGGTCGCAGGAGGCGGAGGAGAGGACGAGGAGATTTGAGGCAGCGGTGGGCTGAATTTGGGTTCAGCTGATTCGGGCCCCGTGAAGCTCGGACGGCTGACTCTCTTGTGTTTCCTGTTCCTGGCATGTCCTCGCCCACACTATGAAAGGCAGCAACAAGTTTAATATCCAGAAACCTAAAGTATGTATCAGCAGCAGAATGGAGCTAACAATAAATGTTTGTTTCAGTTCTATGAAGCTTTGAGTATTTTGGATTAGTAGCACTGCTGTGTTTGTTGCATCCTATTGCTGTAATTGTTTATATGCTTTATATATTCTGAAGCAAGTTGATCTATAGAGTTACATCATATCCTATAAGGATGTTATGTGTTTGTATACTTTCTGCCCAGTTTGACCCATTTAGCAGAAGTCAGCCTGTTTGTGTGCTTTTTTTTTTTGTCCCTTCACTTTTTAAAGTGGAATTTGGAAACTTCAACTACAACGAAACCAATGTAGCTTAAAGGAAAAGGGTGAAGATTAGAAATGCAGTTTTAAGAAAAACTACATTAGAAATCAGGAGATCAGCTTGTGCGCCTGGAGATAAGCTGTTGTGCCTCTGCACGTTAAGTTACAGTCAAAATTAATTTCTCTGGAGATCACCGGTTTGAGTTGGACCGCAGACAGAGGTTCTCATGTACTTTTGTTAATGTTCTGAATGAAACAATTGAATGAAAATTTTATGAAATTTAAAAAAAAAGAAAGAAAAGAAAAAGAAAAAGAAGTCAGCCTGTTTAAGGCTCTGATATCTATTCTGTATGACTCAAAGCAGTTATGACACGGTCTGCTTTTTCTCACCCAATAAAGGAATATTTCATATATCAGTCTAGTCTTCATCTTATCAGCAGCAACAGTTATACACAGCTCGTACATTTGCTTTTTACACATATATGTAATGCCTTTTGTGTTGAAATGCATGGCAAGTGTCACACAAGCACACAAGGAGAAGCAGGGCAGCTTCTGTCAAAGTGTGATCTGACAAGAGGGGCTCCTCTGCTGGCTGAATGCAGCACAAAGTGTCTGCCGCTGTTCGACCACATTATCAGCTAACAGCTTGTGACACTCAATTGCCTGTCTTCTCACCGGAGGGCGCCCACCAGCTGGCAAGTCCAGTGCACTGCACATGAAAGGTGGTGAAAATGCAGTGACATGTGCTGTTTGTGTAAAAGACAGAGAGAGAAAACACACACACACACACACACACACACACACACACACACACACACACACACACACACACAGACACACACTAGTGGATCTACAGGGCAGAATGTGAATTTCAGTGCTTTGTGATCTGCCTGCCTGTCATTCTGTTTGGCTCTCTTCGCCCCTCTCTCTCTGTCACACACACACACACACGCACGCACGCACACACAGAGCGGCTCACAGATCAGGGCAAAACAAGAGAAATGAGTAGAGATGTCAGTGTGAGAGAGGGCCTGTGGTGCTGGGACAGTGAGTCACAGTGCATGCTTTACCTGGCTGCTGCTGCCTAAAGGTCGCAGGAGGCGGAGGAGAGGACGAGGAGATTTGAGGCAGCGGTGGGCTGAATTTGGGTTCAGCTGATTCGGGCCCCGTGAAGCTCGGACGGCTGACTCTCTTGTGTTTCCTGTTCCTGGCATGTCCTCGCCCACACTATGAAAGGCAGCAACAAGTTTAATATCCAGAAACCTAAAGTATGTATCAGCAGCAGAATGGAGCTAACAATAAATGTTTGTTTCAGTTCTATGAAGCTTTGAGTATTTTGGATTAGTAGCACTGCTGTGTTTGTTGCATCCTATTGCTGTAATTGTTTATATGCTTTATATATTCTGAAGCAAGTTGATCTATAGAGTTACATCATATCCTATAAGGATGTTATGTGTTTGTATACTTTCTGCCCAGTTTGACCCATTTAGCAGAAGTCAGCCTGTTTGTGTGCTTTTTTTTTTTGTCCCTTCACTCTTTTAAAGTGGAATTTGGAAACTTCAACTACAACGAAACCAATGTAGCTTAAAGGAAAAGGGTGAGATTAGAAATGCAGTTTTTAAGAAAACTACATTAGAAATCAGGAGATCAGCTTGTGCGCCTGGAGATAAGCTGTTGTGCCTCTGCACGTTAAGTTACAGTCAAAATTAATTTCTCTGGAGATCACCGGTTTGAGTTGGACCGCAGACAGAGGTTCTCATGTACTTTTGTTAATGTTCTGAATGAAACAATTGAATGAAAATTTTATGAAATTTAAAAAAAAAAGAAAGAAAAGAAAAGAAAAAGAAGTCAGCCTGTTTAAGGCTCTGATATCTATTCTGTATGACTCAAAGCAGTTATGACACGGTCTGCTTTTTCTCACCCAATAAAGGAATATTTCATATATCAGTCTAGTCTTCATCTTATCAGCAACAGTTATCACAGCTCGTACATTTGCTTTTTACACATATATGTAATGCCTTTTGTGTTGAAATGCATGGCAAGTGTCACACAAGCACACAAGGAGAAGCAGGGCAGCTTCTGTCAAAGTGTGATCTGACAAGAGGGGCTCCTCTGCTGGCTGAATGCAGCACAAAGTGTCTGCCGCTGTTCGACCACATTATCAGCTAACAGCTTGTGACACTCAATTGCCTGTCTTCTCCACCGGAGGGCGCCCACCAGCTGGCAAGTCCAGTGCACTGCACATGAAAGGTGGTGAAAATGCAGTGACATGTGCTGTTTGTGTAAAAGACAGAGAGAGAAAACACACACACACACACACACACACACACACACACACACACACACACACACACACACACACAGACACACACTAAGTGGATCTACAGGGCAAAATGTGAATTTCAGTGCTTTGTGATCTGCCTGCCTGTCATTCTGTTTGGCTCTTTCTCGCCCCTCTCTCTGTGTCACACACACACACACACACGCACGCACACACACAGAGCGGCTCACAGATCAGGGCAAAACAAGAGAAATGAGTAGAGATGTCAGTGTGAGAGAGGGCCTGTGGTGCTGGGACAGTGAGTCACAGTGCATGCTTTACCTGGCTGCTGCTGCCTAAAGGTCGCAGGAGGCGGAGGAGAGGACGAGGAGATTTGAGGCAGCGGTGGGCTGAATTTGGGTTCAGCTGATTCGGGCCCCGTGAAGCTCGGACGGCTGACTCTCTTGTGTTTCCTGTTCCTGGCATGTCCTCGCCCACACTATGAAAGGCAGCAACAAGTTTAATATTCAGAAACCCAAAGTATGTATCAGCAGCAGAATGGAGCTAACAATAAATGTTTGTTTCAGTTCTATGAAGCTTTGAGTATTTTGGATTAGTAGCACTGCTGTGTTTGTTGCATCCTATTGCTGTAATTGTTTATATGCTTTATATATTCTGAAGCAAGTTGATCATATAGTGTTACATCATATCCTATAAGCATGTTATGTGTTTGTATACTTTCTGCCCAGTTTGACCCATTTAGCAGAAGTCAGCCTGTTTGTGTGCTTTTTTTTTTTGTCCCTTCACTCTTTAAAGTGGAATTTGGAAACTTCAACTACAACGAAACCAATGTAGCTTAAAGGAAAAGGGTGAAGATTAGAAATGCAGTTTTAAGAAAACTACATTAGAAATCAGGAGATCAGCTTGTGCGCCTGGAGATAAGCTGTTGTGCCTCTGCACGTTAAGTTACAGTCAAAATTAATTTCTGGAGATCACCGGTTTGAGGTGGACCGCACAGAGAGGTTCTCATGTACTTTTGTTAATGTTCTGAATGAAACAATTGAATGAAAATTTTATGAAATTTAAAAAAAAAAGAAAGAAAAGAAAAGAAAAAGAAGTCAGCCTGTTTAAGGCTCTGATATCTATTCTGTATGACTCAAAGCAGTTATGACACGGTCTGCTTTTTCTCACCCATAAAGGAATATTTCATATATCAGTCTACTCTTCATCTTATCAGCAACAGTTATCACAGCTCGTACATTTGCTTTTTACACATATATGTAATGCCTTTTGTGTTGAAATGCATGGCAAGTGTCACACAAGCACACAAGGAGAAGCAGGGCAGCTTCTGTCAAAGTGTGATCTGACAAGAGGGGCTCCTCTGCTGGCTGAATGCAGCACAAAGTGTCTGCCGCTGTTCGACCACATTATCAGCTAACAGCTTGTGACACTCAATTGCCTGTCTTCCACCGGAGGGCGCCCACCAGCTGGCAAGTCCAGTGCACTGCACATGAAAGGTGGTGAAAATGCAGTGACATGTGCTGTTTGTGTAAAAGACAGAGAGAGAAAACACACACACACACACACACACACACACACACACACACACACACACACACACACACACAGAGACACACTAAGTGGATCTACAGGGCAAAATGTGAATTTCAGTGCTTTGTGATCTGCCTGCCTGTCATTCTGTTTGGCTCTCTTCGCCCCTCTCTCTCTGTGTCACACACACACACACACACGCACGCACGCACACACAGAGCGGCTCACAGATCAGGGCAAAACAAGAGAAATGAGTAGAGATGTCAGTGTGAGAGAGGGCCTGTGGTGCTGGGACAGTGAGTCACAGTGCATGCTTTACCTGGCTGCTGCTGCCTAAAGGTCGCAGGAGGCGGAGGAGAGGACGAGGAGATTTGAGGCAGCGGTGGGCTGAATTTGGGTTCAGCTGATTCGGGCCCCGTGAAGCTCGGACGGCTGACTCTCTTGTGTTTCCTGTTCCTGGCATGTCCTCGCCCACACTATGAAAGGCAGCAACAAGTTTAATATTCAGAAACCTAAAGTATGTATCAGCAGCAGAATGGAGCTAACAATAAATGTTTGTTTCAGTTCTGTGAAGCTTTGAGTATTTTGGATTAGTAGCACTGCTGTGTTTGTTGCATCCTATTGCTGTAATTGTTTATATGCTTTATATATTCTGAAGCAAGTTGATCTATAGTGTTACATCATATCCTATAAGCATGTTATGTGTTTGTATACTTTCTGCCCAGTTTGACCCATTTAGCAGAAGTCAGCCTGTTTGTGTGCTTTTTTTTTTGTCCCTTCACTCTTTAAAGTGGAATTTGGAAACTTCAACTACAACGAAACCAATGTAGCTTAAAGGAAAAGGGTGAAGATTAGAAATGCAGTTTTTAAGAAAACTACATTAGAAATCAGGAGATCAGCTTGCGCGCCTGGAGATAAGCTGTTGTGCCTCTGCACGTTAAGTTACAGTCAAAATTAATTTCTCTGGAGATCACCGGTTTGAGTTGGACCGCCAGACAGAGGTTCTCATGTACTTTTGTTAATGTTCTGCAATGAAACAATTGAATGAAAATTTTATGAAATTTAAAAAAAAGAAAGAAAAGAAAAGAAAAGAAGTCAGCCTGTTTAAGGCTCTGATATCTATTCTGTATGACTCAAAGCAGTTATGACACGGTCTGCTTTTTCTCACCCAATAAAGGAATATTTCATATATCAGTCTACTCTTCATCTTATCAGCAACAGTTATCACAGCTCGTACATTTGCTTTTTACATATATATGTAATGCCTTTTGTGTTGAAATGCATGGCAAGTGTCACACAAGCACACAAGGAGAAGCAGGGCAGCTTCTGTCAAAGTGTGATCTGACAAGAGGGGCTCCTCTGCTGGCTGAATGCAGCACAAAGTGTCTGCCGCTGTTCGACCACATTATCAGCTAACAGCTTGTGACACTCAATTGCCTGTCTTCTCCACCGGAGGGCGCCCACCAGCTGGCAAGTCCAGTGCACTGCACATGAAAGGTGGTGAAAATGCAGTGACATGTGCTGTTTGTGTAAAAGACAGAGAGAGAGAACACACACACACACACACACACACACACACACACACACACACACACACACACACACACAGAGACACACTAAGTGGATCTACAGGGGAATGTGAATTTCAGTGCTTTGTGATCTGCCTGCCTGTCATTCTGTTTGGCTCTCTTTCGCCCCTCTCTCTGTGTCACACACACACACACACACACGCACGCACACACACAGAGCGGCTCACAGATCAGGGCAAAACAAGAGAAATGAGTAGAGATGTCAGTGTGAGAGAGGGCTGTGGTGCTGGGACAGTGAGTCACAGTGCATGCTTTACCTGGCTGCTGCTGCCTAAAGGTCGCAGGAGGCGGAGGAGAGGACGAGGAGATTTGAGGCAGCGGTGGGCTGAATTTGGGTTCAGCTGATTCGGGCCCCGTGAAGCTCGGACGGCTGACTCTCTTGTGTTTCCTGTTCCTGGCATGTCCTCGCCCACACTATGAAAGGCAGCAACAAGTTTAATATCCAGAAACCTAAAGTATGTATCAGCAGCAGAATGGAGCTAACAATAAATGTTTGTTTCAGTTCTATGAAGCTTTGAGTATTTTGGATTAGTAGCACTGCTGTGTTTGTTGCATCCTATTGCTGTAATTGTTTATATGCTTTATATATTCTGAAGCAAGTTGATCTATAGAGTTACATCATATCCTATAAGGATGTTATGTGTTTGTATACTTTCTGCCCAGTTTGACCCATTTAGCAGAAGTCAGCCTGTTTGTGTGCTTTTTTTTTTTGTCCCTTCACTCTTTAAAGTGGAATTTGGAAACTTCAACTACAACGAAACCAATGTAGCTTAAAGGAAAAGGGGTGAAGATTAGAAATGCAGTTTTTAAGAAAACTACATTAGAAATCAGGAGATCAGCTTGTGCGCCTGGAGATAAGCTGTTGTGCCTCTGCACGTTAAGTTACAGTCAAAATTAATTTCTCTGGAGATCACCGGTTTGAGTTGGACCGCACAGAGGTTCTCATGTACTTTTGTTAATGTTCTGAATGAAACAATTGAATGAAAATTTTATGAAATTTAAAAAAAAGAAAGAAAAGAAAAGAAAAGAAGTCAGCCTGTTTAAGGCTCTGATATCTATTCTGTATGACTCAAAGCAGTTATGACACGGTCTGCTTTTTCTCACCCAATAAAGGAATATTTCATATATCAGTCTAGTCTTCATCTTATCAGCAACAGTTATCACAGCTCGTACATTTGCTTTTTACACATATATGTAATGCCTTTTGTGTTGAAATGCATGGCAAGTGTCACACAAGCACACAAGGAGAAGCAGGGCAGCTTCTGTCAAAGTGTGATCTGACAAGAGGGGCTCCTCTGCTGGCTGAATGCAGCACAAAGTGTCTGCCGCTGTTCGACCACATTATCAGCTAACAGCTTGTGACACTCAATTGCCTGTCTTCTCCACCGGAGGGCGCCCACCAGCTGGCAAGTCCAGTGCACTGCACATGAAAGGTGGTGAAAATGCAGTGACATGTGCTGTTTGTGTAAAAGACAGAGAGAGAAAACACACACACACACACACACACACACACACACACACACACACACACACACACACACACACAGAGACACACACTAAGTGGATCTACAGGGCAGAATGTGAATTTCAGTGCTTTGTGATCTGCCTGCCTGTCATTCTGTTTGGCTCTCTTTCGCCCCTCTCTCTGTGTCACACACACACACACACACGCACGCACACACACACAGAGCGGCTCACAGATCAGGGCAAAACAAGAGAAATGAGTAGAGATGTCAGTGTGAGAGAGGGCCTGTGGTGCTGGGACAGTGAGTCACAGTGCATGCTTTACCTGGCTGCTGCTGCCTAAAGGTCGCAGGAGGCGGAGGAGAGGACGAGGAGATTTGAGGCAGCGGTGGGCTGAATTTGGGTTCAGCTGATTCGGGCCCCGTGAAGCTCGGACGGCTGACTCTCTTGTGTTTCCTGTTCCTGGCATGTCCTCGCCCACACTATGAAAGGCAGCAACAAGTTTAATATCCAGAAACCTAAAGTATGTATCAGCAGCAGAATGGAGCTAACAATAAATGTTTGTTTCAGTTCTATGAAGCTTTGAGTATTTTGGATTAGTAGCACTGCTGTGTTTGTTGCATCCTATTGCTGTAATTGTTTATATGCTTTATATATTCTGAAGCAAGTTGATCTATAGAGTTACATCATATCCTATAAGGATGTTATGTGTTTGTATACTTTCTGCCCAGTTTGACCCATTTAGCAGAAGTCAGCCTGTTTGTGTGCTTTTTTTTTTTGTCCCTTCACTTTTAAAGTGGAATTTGGAAACTTCAACTACAACGAAACCAATGTAGCTTAAAGGAAAAGGGGTGAAGATTAGAAATGCAGTTTTTAAGAAAACTACATTAGAAATCAGGAGATCAGCTTGCGCGCTGGAGATAAGCTGTTGTGCCTCTGCACGTTAAGTTACAGTCAAAATTAATTTCTCTGGAGATCACCGGTTTGAGTTGGACCGCAGACAGAGGTTCTCATGTACTTTTGTTAATGTTCTGCAATGAAACAATTGAATGAAAATTTTATGAAATTTAAAAAAGAAAGAAAAGAAAAGAAAAGAAGTCAGCCTGTTTAAGGCTCTGATATCTATTCTGTATGACTCAAAGCAGTTATGACACGGTCTGCTTTTCACCCAATAAAGGAATATTTCATATATCAGTCTAGTCTTCATCTTATCAGCAACAGTTATCACAGCTCGTACATTTGCTTTTTACACATATATGTAATGCCTTTTGTGTTGAAATGCATGGCAAGTGTCACACAAGCACACAAGGAGAAGCAGGGCAGCTTCTGTCAAAGTGTGATCTGACAAGAGGGGCCCTCTGCTGGCTGAATGCAGCACAAAGTGTCTGCCGCTGTTCGACCACATTATCAGCTAACAGCTTGTGACACTCAATTGCCTGTCTTCCACCGGAGGGCGCCCACCAGCTGGCAAGTCCAGTGCACTGCACATGAAAGGTGGTGAAAATGCAGTGACATGTGCTGTTTGTGTAAAAGACAGAGAGAGAGAAACACACACACACACACACACACACACACACACACACACACACACACACACACACACAGAGACACACACTAAGGGATCTACAGGGCAGAATGTGAATTTCAGTGCTTTGTGATCTGCCTGCCTGTCATTCTGTTTGGCTCTCTTCGCCCCTCTCTCTCTGTGTCACACACACACACACACACACGCACGCACACACAGAGCGGCTCACAGATCAGGGCAAAACAAGAGAAATGAGTAGAGATGTCAGTGTGAGAGAGGGCCTGTGGTGCTGGGACAGTGAGTCACAGTGCATGCTTTACCTGGCTGCTGCTGCCTAAAGGTCGCAGGAGGCGGAGGAGAGGACGAGGAGATTTGAGGCAGCGGTGGGCTGAATTTGGGTTCAGCTGATTCGGGCCCCGTGAAGCTCGGACGGCTGACTCTCTTGTGTTTCCTGTTCCTGGCATGTCCTCGCCCACACTATGAAAGGCAGCAACAAGTTTAATATTCAGAAACCTAAAGTATGTATCAGCAGCAGAATGGAGCTAACAATAAATGTTTGTTTCAGTTCTATGAAGCTTTGAGTATTTTGGATTAGTAGCACTGCTGTGTTTGTTGCATCCTATTGCTGTAATTGTTTATATGCTTTATATATTCTGAAGCAAGTTGATCTATAGAGTTACATCATATCCTATAAGCATGTTATGTGTTTGTATACTTTCTGCCCAGTTTGACCCATTTAGCAGAAGTCAGCCTGTTTGTGTGCTTTTTTTTTTGTCCCTTCACTCTTTTAAAGTGGAATTTGGAAACTTCAACTATAACGAAACCAATGTAGCTTAAAGGAAAAGGGTGAGATTAGAAATGCAGTTTTTAAGAAAACTACATTAGAAATCAGGAGATCAGCTTGTGCGCTGGAGATAAGCTGTTGTGCCTCTGCACGCAAGTTACAGTCAAAATTAATTTCTCTGAGATCACCGGTTTGAGTTGGACCGCACACAGAGGTTCTCATGTACTTTTGTTAATGTTCTGCAATGAAACAATTGAATGAAAATTTTATGAAATTTAAAAAAAAAAAGAAAAGAAAAGAAAAGAAGTCAGCCTGTTTAAGGCTCTGATATCTATTCTGTATGACTCAAAGCAGTTATGACACGGTCTGCTTTTTCTCACCCAATAAAGGAATATTTCATATATCAGTCTACTCTTCATCTTATCAGCAACAGTTATCACAGCTCGTACATTTGCTTTTTACACATATATGTAATGCCTTTTGTGTTGAAATGCATGGCAAGTGTCACACAAGCACACAAGGAGAAGCAGGGCAGCTTCTGTCAAAGTGTGATCTGACAAGAGGGGCTCCTCTGCTGGCTGAATGCAGCACAAAGTGTCTGCCGCTGTTCGACCACATTATCAGCTAACAGCTTGTGACACTCAATTGCCTGTCTTCCACCGGAGGGCGCCCACCAGCTGGCAAGTCCAGTGCACTGCACATGAAAGGTGGTGAAAATGCAGTGACATGTGCTGTTTGTGTAAAAGACAGAGAGAGAAACACACACACACACACACACACACACACACACACACACACACACACACACACACACACACAGAGACACACTAAGTGGATCTACAGGGCAGAATGTGAATTTCAGTGCTTTGTGATCTGCCTGCCTGTCATTCTGTTTGGCTCTCTTCGCCCCTCTCTCTGTGTCACACACACACACACACACACGCACGCACACACAGAGCGCGCTCACAGATCAGGGCAAAACAAGAGAAATGAGTAGAGATGTCAGTGTGAGAGAGGGCCTGTGGTGCTGGGACAGTGAGTCACAGTGCATGCTTTACCTGGCTGCTGCTGCCTAAAGGTCGCAGGAGGCGGAGGAGAGGACGAGGAGATTTGAGGCAGCGGTGGGCTGAATTTGGGTTCAGCTGATTCGGGCCCCGTGAAGCTCGGACGGCTGACTCTCTTGTGTTTCCTGTTCCTGGCATGTCCTCGCCCACACTATGAAAGGCAGCAACAAGTTTAATATTCAGAAACCTAAAGTATGTATCAGCAGCAGAATGGAGCTAACAATAAATGTTTGTTTCAGTTCTATGAAGCTTTGAGTATTTTGGATTAGTAGCACTGCTGTGTTTGTTGCATCCTATTGCTGTAATTGTTTATATGCTTTATATATTCTGAAGCAAGTTGATCTATAGAGTTACATCATATCCTATAAGGATGTTATGTGTTTGTATACTTTCTGCCCAGTTTGACCCATTTAGCAGAAGTCAGCCTGTTTGTGTGCTTTTTTTTTTTGTCCCTTCACTCTTTTAAAGTGGAATTTGGAAACTTCAACTACAACGAAACCAATGTAGCTTAAAGGAAAAGGGTGAAGATTAGAAATGCAGTTTTTAAGAAAACTACATTAGAAATCAGGAGATCAGCTTGTGCGCCTCTGAGATAAGCTGTTGTGCCTCTGCACGTTAAGTTACAGTCAAAATTAATTTCTCTGGAGATCACCGGTTTGAGGTGGACCGCGACAGAGGTTCTCATGTACTTTTGTTAATGTTCTGCAATGAAACAATTGAATGAAAATTTTATGAAATTTAAAAAAAAAGAAAGAAAAGAAAAGAAAAAGAAGTCAGCCTGTTTAAGGCTCTGATATCTATTCTGTATGACTCAAAGCAGTTATGACACGGTCTGCTTTTTTCTCACCCAATAAAGGAATATTTCATATATCAGTCTAGTCTTCATCTTATCAGCAACAGTTATCACAGCTCGTACATTTGCTTTTTACACATATATGTAATGCCTTTTGTGTTGAAATGCATGGCAAGTGTCACACAAGCACACAAGGAGAAGCAGGGCAGCTTCTGTCAAAGTGTGATCTGACAAGAGGGGCTCCTCTGCTGGCTGAATGCAGCACAAAGTGTCTGCCGCTGTTCGACCACATTATCAGCTAACAGCTTGTGACACTCAATTGCCTGTCTTCTCCACCGGAGGGCGCCCACCAGCTGGCAAGTCCAGTGCACTGCACATGAAAGGTGGTGAAAATGCAGTGACATGTGCTGTTTGTGTAAAAGACAGAGAGAGAAACACACACACACACACACACACACACACACACACACACACACACACACACACACACACACAGAGACACACTAAGTGGATCTACAGGGCAAAATGTGAATTTCAGTGCTTTGTGATCTGCCTGCCTGTCATTCTGTTTGGCTCTCTTTCGCCCCTCTCTCTGTGTCACACACACACACACACGCACGCACGCACGCACACACACACAGAGCGGCTCACAGATCAGGGCAAAACAAGAGAAATGAGTAGAGATGTCAGTGTGAGAGAGGGCCTGTGGTGCTGGGACAGTGAGTCACAGTGCATGCTTTACCTGGCTGCTGCTGCCTAAAGGTCGCAGGAGGCGGAGGAGAGGACGAGGAGATTTGAGGCAGCGGTGGGCTGAATTTGGGTTCAGCTGATTCGGGCCCCGTGAAGCTCGGACGGCTGACTCTCTTGTGTTTCCTGTTCCTGGCATGTCCTCGCCCACACTATGAAAGGCAGCAACAAGTTTAATATCCAGAAACCTAAAGTATGTATCAGCAGCAGAATGGAGCTAACAATAAATGTTTGTTTCAGTTCTATGAAGCTTTGAGTATTTTGGATTAGTAGCACTGCTGTGTTTGTTGCATCCTATTGCTGTAATTGTTTATATGCTTTATATATTCTGAAGCAAGTTGATCTATAGTGTTACATCATATCCTATAAGCATGTTATGTGTTTGTATACTTTCTGCCCAGTTTGACCCATTTAGCAGAAGTCAGCCTGTTTGTGTGCTTTTTTTTTTTTGTCCCTTCACTCTTTAAAGTGGAATTTGGAAACTTCAACTACAACGAAACCAATGTAGCTTAAAGGAAAAGGGTGAAGATTAGAAATGCAGTTTTTAAGAAAACTACATTAGAAATCAGGAGATCAGCTTGTGCGCCTGGAGATAAGCTGTTGTGCCTCTGCACGTTAAGTTACAGTCAAAATTAATTTCTCTGGAGATCACCGGTTTGAGGTGGACCGCAGACAGAGGTTCTCATGTACTTTTGTTAATGTTCTGAATGAAACAATTGAATGAAAATTTTATGAAATTAAAAAAAAAAAGAAAGAAAAGAGAAAAAAGAAGTGAGCCTGTTTAAGGCTCTGATATCTATTCTGTATGACTCAAAGCAGTTATGACACGGTCTGCTTTTTCACCCAATAAAGGAATATTTCATATATCAGTCTACTCTTCATCTTATCAGCAACAGTTATCACAGCTCGTACATTTGCTTTTTACACATATATGTAGGCATTGAGCCAAATGTAGTAATGGCAACACACTGAAGGAACAATATTTGTCTCTTATATATAATACATGTATATATACACTGTCAAAGATAGAATGTCTTTCTGTGCTTTGTTTGAGTGTCTGGGGGGGAGAGGGTTTAACTTTTTTTTTTTTTGTGTGTGCAGATCCCATTTATTTTACACTGAAGCTTAAAGTTACACAGACAAAGAAGTATTTGTACAATACAAAAGTGAAAAGAAACCTGAAAAATATCGAGAAAGCCTAGTACATAAAAGCACTTTCCCCAGATAATCCCAAAGAGCAAGAGTACTGCCTTTTGTGTTGAAATGCACAGCAAGTGTCACTCTCTCTGTCACACACACACACACACACACACACACACACACACACACAGGCACGCACGCACGCACACAGACAGACAGACACACACACACACACACACACACACACACTGTGAGGTCTGCAGGAAAAATTTGAATTTCAGCGCCCAGATTTGGCGCCTCCAGTGGACCAATGCAGGCATGATGAGGTTTAACTGTTAGGTAAGGGGAGAAAAGCCAGGAGAGGATGGGACAAAAGTGTAATAACTGGAAAAGTAAGAGGCGAGAGGGCTGATGTTGGTGTGTAGGCGGGGTTTTGATGGGTGGCGGACGCTGTGGTGAAGTGCCGCACCGATGGCCTTTTTCGGTTCTGGAGATATGGCGAATCGACCAAAGAGAGGATGGGACAAACGGTCCCAATTGGAGATACGAAGGTCCAAAGGGCCTGGTTCCACTGGCACTGTGTCGCCTGTGTCCGGGCGCATCCGTGGGCGCCCGACATGGCACCGCTCAGAGTACCTTTGCAGGATGGGGCAGTGGTTGGAGAGAGGTCATGTGATGCGCCCACGCATGCGAACCCTACCCCGACTCCACGGGTGGCCGCCTGTCTTTGTCAGACCCTCCTATCTGGAGACAGAGCTGTAAACCTTTTGGTAAGACGCCTCCCTGCACAGAAGCGCTTGCAGAAGGAGACAGCAGAAGGGAGAGAGCAGAAGCAGGCCTTTGAGCACTGCGTCAGCTGCTCCTCCGCCTCCTTTGGCTTCGGGCCGCAGACTACAATTGAGAGCAAGACGTCGTGGCTTACCACAAATAATACAATCTCTTGTTGCATCTGTCAGTCTCTTTGCTTTGTTTGAGGGTTTGGTTTCCCAAAGCACGTCAGGTGCCTTTCTCTCTCTCTCTCTGTGTCACACACAGAGACACACACACACACACACACACACACGCACAGGCAGGCACACACGCACGCACACACACACACAGAGCGCTCACCGGTCAGGGCAAACAAGAGAAATGAGTAGAGATGTCAGTGTGAGAGAGGGCCTGTGGTGCTGGGACAGTGAGTCACAGTGCATGCTTTACCTGGCTGCTGCTGCCTAAAGGTCGCAGGAGGCGGAGGAGAGGACGAGGAGATTTGAGGCAGCGGTGGGCTGAATTTGGGTTCAGCTGATTCGGGCCCCGTGAAGCTCGGACGGCTGACTCTCTTGTGTTTCCTGTTCCTGGCATGTCCTCGCCCACACTATGAAAGGCAGCAACAAGTTTAATATTCAGAAACCCAAAGTATGTATCAGCAGCAGAATGGAGCTAACAATAAATGTTTGTTTCAGTTCTATGAAGCTTTGAGTATTTTGGATTAGTAGCACTGCTGTGTTTGTTGCATCCTATTGCTGTAATTGTTTATATGCTTTATATATTCTGAAGCAAGTTGATCTATAGAGTTACATCATATCCTATAAGGATGTTATGTGTTTGTATACTTTCTGCCCAGTTTGACCCATTTAGCAGAAGTCAGCCTGTTTGTGTGCTTTTTTTTTTTTTGTCCCTTCACTCTTTTAAAGTGGAATTTGGAAACTTCAACTACAACGAAACCAATGTAGCTTAAAGGAAAAGGGGTGAAGATTAGAAATGCAGTTTTTAAGAAAACTACATTAGAAATCAGGAGATCAGCTTGTGCGCTCTGGAGATAAGCTGTTGTGCCTCTGCACGTTAAGTTACAGTCAAAATTAATTTCTCTGGAGATCACCGGTTTGAGTTGGACCGCTGACAGAGGTTCTCATGTACTTTTGTTAATGTTCTGAATGAAACAATTGAATGAAAATTTTATGAAATTTAAAAAAAAAGAAAGAAAAGAAAAAGAAAAAGAAGTCAGCCTGTTTAAGGCTCTGATATCTATTCTGTATGACTCAAAGCAGTTATGACACGGTCTGCTTTTTCACACCAATAAAGGAATATTTCATATATCAGTCTAGTCTTCATCTTATCAGCAACAGTTATCACAGCTCGTACATTTGCTTTTTACACATATATGTAATGCCTTTTGTGTTGAAATGCATGGCAAGTGTCACACAAGCACACAAGGAGAAGCAGGGCAGCTTCTGTCAAAGTGTGATCTGACAAGAGGGGCTCCTCTGCTGGCTGAATGCAGCACAAAGTGTCTGCCGCTGTTCGACCACATTATCAGCTAACAGCTTGTGACACTCAATTGCCTGTCTTCCACCGGAGGGCGCCCACCAGCTGGCAAGTCCAGTGCACTGCACATGAAAGGTGGTGAAAATGCAGTGACATGTGCTGTTTGTGTAAAAGACAGAGAGAGAGAACACACACACACACACACACACACACACACACACACACACACACACACACACACACACACAGAGACACACTAAGTGGATCTACAGGGCAAAATGTGAATTTCAGTGCTTTGTGATCTGCCTGCCTGTCATTCTGTTTGGCTCTCTTCGCCCCTCTCTCTGTGTCACACACACACACACACGCACGCACGCACACACAGAGCGGCTCACAGATCAGGGCAAAACAAGAGAAATGAGTAGAGATGTCAGTGTGAGAGAGGGCCTGTGGTGCTGGGACAGTGAGTCACAGTGCATGCTTTACCTGGCTGCTGCTGCCTAAAGGTCGCAGGAGGCGGAGGAGAGGACGAGGAGATTTGAGGCAGCGGTGGGCTGAATTTGGGTTCAGCTGATTCGGGCCCCGTGAAGCTCGGACGGCTGACTCTCTTGTGTTTCCTGTTCCTGGCATGTCCTCGCCCACACTATGAAAGGCAGCAACAAGTTTAATATTCAGAAACCCAAAGTATGTATCAGCAGCAGAATGGAGCTAACAATAAATGTTTGTTTCAGTTCTATGAAGCTTTGAGTATTTTGGATTAGTAGCACACTTGTGTTTGTTGCATCCTATTGCTGTAATTGTTTATATGCTTTATATATTCTGAAGCAAGTTGATCTATAGTGTTACATCATATCCTATAAGCATGTTATGTGTTTGTATACTTTCTGCCCAGTTTGACCCATTTAGCAGAAGTCAGCCTGTTTGTGTGCTTTTTTTTTTTGTCCCTTCACTTTTTTAAAGTGGAATTTGGAAACTTCAACTACAACGAAACCAATGTAGCTTAAAGGAAAAGGGTGAAGATTAGAAATGCAGTTTTTAAGAAAACTACATTAGAAATCAGGAGATCAGCTTGCGCGCTGGAGATAAGCTGTTGTGCCTCTGCACGTTAAGTTACAGTCAAAATTAATTTCTCTGAGATCACCGGTTTGAGGTGGACCGCGACAGAGGTTCTCATGTACTTTTTAATAATGTTCTGAATGAAACAATTGAATGAAAATTTTATGAAATTTAAAAAAAAAAAGAAAAGAAAAGAAAAAAGAAGTCAGCCTGTTTAAGGCTCTGATATCTATTCTGTATGACTCAAAGCAGTTATGACACGGTCTGCTTTTTCTCACCCAATAAAGGAATATTTCATATATCAGTCTACTCTTCATCTTATCAGCAACAGTTATCACAGCTCGTACATTTGCTTTTTACACATATATGTAATGCCTTTTGTGTTGAAATGCATGGCAAGTGTCACACAAGCACACAAGGAGAAGCAGGGCAGCTTCTGTCAAAGTGTGATCTGACAAGAGGGGCTCCTCTGCTGGCTGAATGCAGCACAAAGTGTCTGCCGCTGTTCGACCACATTATCAGCTAACAGCTTGTGACACTCAATTGCCTGTCTTCCACCGGAGGGCGCCCACCAGCTGGCAAGTCCAGTGCACTGCACATGAAAGGTGGTGAAAATGCAGTGACATGTGCTGTTTGTGTAAAAGACAGAGAGAGAGACACACACACACACACACACACACACACACACACACACACACACACACACACACACACACACACAGAGACACACTAAGTGGATCTACAGGGCAAAATGTGAATTTCAGTGCTTTGTGATCTGCCTGCCTGTCATTCTGTTTGGCTCTCTTCGCCCCTCTCTCTCTGTGTCACACACACACACACACGCACGCACGCACACACAGAGCGGCTCACAGATCAGGGCAAAACAAGAGAAATGAGTAGAGATGTCAGTGTGAGAGAGGGCCTGTGGTGCTGGGACAGTGAGTCACAGTGCATGCTTTACCTGGCTGCTGCTGCCTAAAGGTCGCAGGAGGCGGAGGAGAGGACGAGGAGATTTGAGGCAGCGGTGGGCTGAATTTGGGTTCAGCTGATTCGGGCCCCGTGAAGCTCGGACGGCTGACTCTCTTGTGTTTCCTGTTCCTGGCATGTCCTCGCCCACACTATGAAAGGCAGCAACAAGTTTAATATTCAGAAACCTAAAGTATGTATCAGCAGCAGAATGGAGCTAACAATAAATGTTTGTTTCAGTTCTGTGAAGCTTTGAGTATTTTGGATTAGTAGCACTGCTGTGTTTGTTGCATCCTATTGCTGTAATTGTTTATATGCTTTATATATTCTGAAGCAAGTTGATCTATAGTGTTACATCATATCCTATAAGCATGTTATGTGTTTGTATACTTTCTGCCCAGTTTGACCCATTTAGCAGAAGTCAGCCTGTTTGTGTGCTTTTTTTTTTTTGTCCTTCACTCTTTTAAAGTGGAATTTGGAAACTTCAACTACAACGAAACCAATGTAGCTTAAAGGAAAAGGGTGAAGATTAGAAATGCAGTTTTTAAGAAAACTACATTAGAAATCAGGAGATCAGCTTGTGCGCCTGGAGATAAGCTGTTGTGCCTCTGCACGTTAAGTTACAGTCAAAATTAATTTCTCTGGAGATCACCGGTTTGAGTTGGACCGCCAGACAGAGGTTCTCATGTACTTTTGTTAATGTTCTGCAATGAAACAATTGAATGAAAATTTTATGAAATTTAAAAAAAAGAAAGAAAAGAAAAGAAAAAGAAGTCAGCCTGTTTAAGGCTCTGATATCTATTCTGTATGACTCAAAGCAGTTATGACACGGTCTGCTTTTCTCACCCAATAAAGGAATATTTCATATATCAGTCTACTCTTCATCTTATCAGCAACAGTTATCACAGCTCGTACATTTGCTTTTTACACATATATGTAATGCCTTTGTGTTGAAATGCATGGCAAGTGTCACACAAGCACACAAGGAGAAGCAGGGCAGCTTCTGTCAAAGTGTGATCTGACAAGAGGGGCTCCTCTGCTGGCTGAATGCAGCACAAAGTGTCTGCCGCTGTTCGACCACATTATCAGCTAACAGCTTGTGACACTCAATTGCCTGTCTTCTCCACCGGAGGGCGCCCACCAGCTGGCAAGTCCAGTGCACTGCACATGAAAGGTGGTGAAAATGCAGTGACATGTGCTGTTTGTGTAAAAGACAGAGAGAGAAAACACACACACACACACACACACACACACACACACACACACACACACACACACACACACACACACAGAGACACACTAAGTGGATCTACAGGGCAGAATGTGAATTTCAGTGCTTTGTGATCTGCCTGCCTGTCATTCTGTTTGGCTCTCTTCGCCCTCTCTCTCTGTCACACACACACACACACACACGCACGCACACACACAGAGCGGCTCACAGATCAGGGCAAAACAAGAGAAATGAGTAGAGATGTCAGTGTGAGAGAGGGCCTGTGGTGCTGGGACAGTGAGTCACAGTGCATGCTTTACCTGGCTGCTGCTGCCTAAAGGTCGCAGGAGGCGGAGGAGAGGACGAGGAGATTTGAGGCAGCGGTGGGCTGAATTTGGGTTCAGCTGATTCGGGCCCCGTGAAGCTCGGACGGCTGACTCTCTTGTGTTTCCTGTTCCTGGCATGTCCTCGCCCACACTATGAAAGGCAGCAACAAGTTTAATATCCAGAAACCTAAAGTATGTATCAGCAGCAGAATGGAGCTAACAATAAATGTTTGTTTCAGTTCTATGAAGCTTTGAGTATTTTGGATTAGTAGCACTGCTGTGTTTGTTGCATCCTATTGCTGTAATTGTTTATATGCTTTATATATTCTGAAGCAAGTTGATCTATAGAGTTACATCATATCCTATAAGGATGTTATGTGTTTGTATACTTTCTGCCCAGTTTGACCCATTTAGCAGAAGTCAGCCTGTTTGTGTGCTTTTTTTTTTTGTCCCTTCACTTTTAAAGTGGAATTTGGAAACTTCAACTACAACGAAACCAATGTAGCTTAAAGGAAAAGGGTGAAGATTAGAAATGCAGTTTTTAAGAAAACTACATTAGAAATCAGGAGATCAGCTTGTGCGCCTGGAGATAAGCTGTTGTGCCTCTGCACGTTAAGTTACAGTCAAAATTAATTTCTCTGAGATCACCGGTTTGAGTTGGACCGCTGACAGAGGTTCTCATGTACTTTTGTTAATGTTCTGAATGAAACAATTGAATGAAAATTTTATGAAATTTAAAAAAAAAAAAGAAAAGAAAAGAAAAAGAAGTCAGCCTGTTTAAGGCTCTGATATCTATTCTGTATGACTCAAAGCAGTTATGACACGGTCTGCTTTTCTCACCCAATAAAGGAATATTTCATATATCAGTCTAGTCTTCATCTTATCAGCAACAGTTATCACAGCTCGTACATTTGCTTTTTACACATATATGTAATGCCTTTTGTGTTGAAATGCATGGCAAGTGTCACACAAGCACACAAGGAGAAGCAGGGCAGCTTCTGTCAAAGTGTGATCTGACAAGAGGGGCTCCTCTGCTGGCTGAATGCAGCACAAAGTGTCTGCCGCTGTTCGACCACATTATCAGCTAACAGCTTGTGACACTCAATTGCCTGTCTTCTCCACCGGAGGGCGCCCACCAGCTGGCAAGTCCAGTGCACTGCACATGAAAGGTGGTGAAAATGCAGTGACATGTGCTGTTTGTGTAAAAGACAGAGAGAGAGAACACACACACACACACACACACACACACACACACACACACACACACACACACACACACACAGAGACACTAAGTGGATCTACAGGGCAGAATGTGAATTTCAGTGCTTTGTGATCTGCCTGCCTGTCATTCTGTTTGGCTCTCTTCGCCCCTCTCTCTCTGTGTCACACACACACACACACGCACGCACGCACACACAGAGCGGCTCACAGATCAGGGCAAAACAAGAGAAATGAGTAGAGATGTCAGTGTGAGAGGGGCCTGTGGTGCTGGGACAGTGAGTCACAGTGCATGCTTTACCTGGCTGCTGCTGCCTAAAGGTCGCAGGAGGCGGAGGAGAGGACGAGGAGATTTGAGGCAGCGGTGGGCTGAATTTGGGTTCAGCTGATTCGGGCCCCGTGAAGCTCGGACGGCTGACTCTCTTGTGTTTCCTGTTCCTGGCATGTCCTCGCCCACACTATGAAAGGCAGCAACAAGTTTAATATCCAGAAACCCAAGTATGTATCAGCAGCAGAATGGAGCTAACAATAAATGTTTGTTTCAGTTCTATGAAGCTTTGAGTATTTTGGATTAGTAGCACTGCTGTGTTTGTTGCATCCTATTGCTGTAATTGTTTATATGCTTTATATATTCTGAAGCAAGTTGATCTATAGAGTTACATCATATCCTATAAGGATGTTATGTGTTTGTATACTTTCTGCCCAGTTTGACCCATTTAGCAGAAGTCAGCCTGTTTGTGTGCTTTTTTTTTTTGTCCCTTCACTTTTTAAAGTGGAATTTGGAAACTTCAACTACAACGAAACCAATGTAGCTTAAAGGAAAAGGGTGAAGATTAGAAATGCAGTTTTTAAGAAAACTACATTAGAAATCAGGAGATCAGCTTGTGCGCTCTGGAGATAAGCTGTTGTGCCTCTGCACGTTAAGTTACAGTCAAAATTAATTTCTCTGGAGATCACCGGTTTGAGTTGGACCGCCAGACAGAGGTTCTCATGTACTTTTGTTAATGTTCTGAATGAAACAATTGAATGAAAATTTTATGAAATTTAAAAAAAGAAAGAAAAGAAAAGAAAAAGAAGTCAGCCTGTTTAAGGCTCTGATATCTATTCTGTATGACTCAAAGCAGTTATGACACGGTCTGCTTTTTCACCCAATAAAGGAATATTTCATATATCAGTCTAGTCTTCATCTTATCAGCAACAGTTATCACAGCTCGTACATTTGCTTTTTACACATATATGTAATGCCTTTTGTGTTGAAATGCATGGCAAGTGTCACACAAGCACACAAGGAGAAGCAGGGCAGCTTCTGTCAAAGTGTGATCTGACAAGAGGGGCTCCTCTGCTGGCTGAATGCAGCACAAAGTGTCTGCCGCTGTTCGACCACATTATCAGCTAACAGCTTGTGACACTCAATTGCCTGTCTTCCACCGGAGGGCGCCCACCAGCTGGCAAGTCCAGTGCACTGCACATGAAAGGTGGTGAAAATGCAGTGACATGTGCTGTTTGTGTAAAAGACAGAGAGAGAGACACACACACACACACACACACACACACACACACACACACACACACACACACACACACACACACACAGAGACACACACTAAGTGGATCTACAGGGCAGAATGTGAATTTCAGTGCTTTGTGATCTGCCTGCCTGTCATTCTGTTTGGCTCTCTTCGCCCCTCTCTCTGTGTCACACACACACACACACACACACGCACGCACACAGAGCGGCTCACAGATCAGGGCAAAACAAGAGAAATGAGTAGAGATGTCAGTGTGAGAGAGGGCCTGTGGTGCTGGGACAGTGAGTCACAGTGCATGCTTTACCTGGCTGCTGCTGCCTAAAGGTCGCAGGAGGCGGAGGAGAGGACGAGGAGATTTGAGGCAGCGGTGGGCTGAATTTGGGTTCAGCTGATTCGGGCCCCGTGAAGCTCGGACGGCTGACTCTCTTGTGTTTCCTGTTCCTGGCATGTCCTCGCCCACACTATGAAAGGCAGCCAAGTTTAATATCCAGAAACCTAAAGTATGTATCAGCAGCAGAATGGAGCTAACAATAAATGTTTGTTTCAGTTCTATGAAGCTTTGAGTATTTTGGATTAGTAGCACTGCTGTGTTTGTTGCATCCTATTGCTGTAATTGTTTATATGCTTTATATATTCTGAAGCAAGTTGATCTATAGAGTTACATCATATCCTATAAGGATGTTATGTGTTTGTATACTTTCTGCCCAGTTTGACCCATTTAGCAGAAGTCAGCCTGTTTGTGTGCTTTTTTTGTCCCTTCACTTTTTAAAGTGGAATTTGGAAACTTCAACTACAACGAAACCAATGTAGCTTAAAGGAAAAGGGTGAAGATTAGAAATGCAGTTTTTAAGAAAACTACATTAGAAATCAGGAGATCAGCTTGTGCGCCTGGAGATAAGCTGTTGTGCCTCTGCACGTTAAGTTACAGTCAAAATTAATTTCTCTGGAGATCACCGGTTTGAGTTGGACCGCAGACAGAGGTTCTCATGTACTTTTGTTAATGTTCTGAATGAAACAATTGAATGAAAATTTTATGAAATTTAAAAAAAGAAAGAAAAGAAAAGAAAAGAAGTCAGCCTGTTTAAGGCTCTGATATCTATTCTGTATGACTCAAAGCAGTTATGACACGGTCTGCTTTTTCTCACCCAATAAAGGAATATTTCATATATCAGTCTACTCTTCATCTTATCAGCAACAGTTATCACAGCTCGTACATTTGCTTTTTACACATATATGTAATGCCTTTTGTGTTGAAATGCATGGCAAGTGTCACACAAGCACACAAGGAGAAGCAGGGCAGCTTCTGTCAAAGTGTGATCTGACAAGAGGGGCTCCTCTGCTGGCTGAATGCAGCACAAAGTGTCTGCCGCTGTTCGACCACATTATCAGCTAACAGCTTGTGACACTCAATTGCCTGTCTTCCACCGGAGGGCGCCCACCAGCTGGCAAGTCCAGTGCACTGCACATGAAAGGTGGTGAAAATGCAGTGACATGTGCTGTTTGTGTAAAAGACAGAGAGAGAGACACACACACACACACACACACACACACACACACACACACACACACACACACACACACAGAGACACACACTAAGTGGATCTACAGGGCAAATGTGAATTTCAGTGCTTTGTGATCTGCCTGCCTGTCATTCTGTTTGGCTCTTTCGCCCCTCTCTCTCTGTGTCACACACACACACACACGCACGCACGCACACACAGAGCGGCTCACAGATCAGGGCAAAACAAGAGAAATGAGTAGAGATGTCAGTGTGAGAGAGGGCCTGTGGTGCTGGGACAGTGAGTCACAGTGCATGCTTTACCTGGCTGCTGCTGCCTAAAGGTCGCAGGAGGCGGAGGAGAGGACGAGGAGATTTGAGGCAGCGGTGGGCTGAATTTGGGTTCAGCTGATTCGGGCCCCGTGAAGCTCGGACGGCTGACTCTCTTGTGTTTCCTGTTCCTGGCATGTCCTCGCCCACACTATGAAAGGCAGCAACAAGTTTAATATTCAGAAACCTAAAGTATGTATCAGCAGCAGAATGGAGCTAACAATAAATGTTTGTTTCAGTTCTATGAAGCTTTGAGTATTTTGGATTAGTAGCACTGCTGTGTTTGTTGCATCCTATTGCTGTAATTGTTTATATGCTTTATATATTCTGAAGCAAGTTGATCTATAGTGTTACATCATATCCTATAAGCATGTTATGTGTTTGTATACTTTCTGCCCAGTTTGACCCATTTAGCAGAAGTCAGCCTGTTTGTGTGCTTTTTTTTTTTTGTCCCTTCACTCTTTTAAAGTGGAATTTGGAAACTTCAACTACAACGAAACCAATGTAGCTTAAAGGAAAAGGGTGAAGATTAGAAATGCAGTTTTTAAGAAAACTACATTAGAAATCAGGAGATCAGCTTGTGCGCCTGGAGATAAGCTGTTGTGCCTCTGCACGTTAAGTTACAGTCAAAATTAATTCTCTGGAGATCACCGGTTTGAGTTGGACCGCAGACAGAGGTTCTCATGTACTTTTGTTAATGTTCTGCAATGAAACAATTGAATGAAAATTTTATGAAATTTAAAAAAAGAAAGAAAAGAAAAAGAAAAAGAAGTCAGCCTGTTTAAGGCTCTGATATCTATTCTGTATGACTCAAAGCAGTTATGACACGGTCTGCTTTTCTCACCCAATAAAGGAATATTTCATATATCAGTCTACTCTTCATCTTATCAGCAACAGTTATCACAGCTCGTACATTTGCTTTTTACACATATATGTAATGCCTTTTGTGTTGAAATGCATGGCAAGTGTCACACAAGCACACAAGGAGAAGCAGGGCAGCTTCTGTCAAAGTGTGATCTGACAAGAGGGGCTCCTCTGCTGGCTGAATGCAGCACAAAGTGTCTGCCGCTGTTCGACCACATTATCAGCTAACAGCTTGTGACACTCAATTGCCTGTCTTCCCACCGGAGGGCGCCCACCAGCTGGCAAGTCCAGTGCACTGCACATGAAAGGTGGTGAAAATGCAGTGACATGTGCTGTTTGTGTAAAAGACAGAGAGAGAGAAACACACACACACACACACACACACACACACACACACACACACACACACACACACACACACACAGACACACTAAGTGGATCTACAGGGCAAATGTGAATTTCAGTGCTTTGTGATCTGCCTGCCTGTCATTCTGTTTGGCTCTCTTCGCCCCTCTCTCTCTGTGTCACACACACACACACACACGCACGCACGCACACACAGAGCGGCTCACAGATCAGGGCAAAACAAGAGAAATGAGTAGAGATGTCAGTGTGAGAGAGGGCCTGTGGTGCTGGGACAGTGAGTCACAGTGCATGCTTTACCTGGCTGCTGCTGCCTAAAGGTCGCAGGAGGCGGAGGAGAGGACGAGGAGATTTGAGGCAGCGGTGGGCTGAATTTGGGTTCAGCTGATTCGGGCCCCGTGAAGCTCGGACGGCTGACTCTCTTGTGTTTCCTGTTCCTGGCATGTCCTCGCCCACACTATGAAAGGCAGCAACAAGTTTAATATTCAGAAACCTAAAGTATGTATCAGCAGCAGAATGGAGCTAACAATAAATGTTTGTTTCAGTTCTATGAAGCTTTGAGTATTTTGGATTAGTAGCACTGCTGTGTTTGTTGCATCCTATTGCTGTAATTGTTTATATGCTTTATATATTCTGAAGCAAGTTGATCTATAGAGTTACATCATATCCTATAAGCATGTTATGTGTTTGTATACTTTCTGCCCAGTTTGACCCATTTAGCAGAAGTCAGCCTGTTTGTGTGCTTTTTTTTTGTCCCTTCACTTTTTAAAGTGGAATTTGGAAACTTCAACTACAACGAAACCAATGTAGCTTAAAGGAAAAGGGTGAGATTAGAAATGCAGTTTTTAAGAAAACTACATTAGAAATCAGGAGATCAGCTTGTGCGCCTGGAGATAAGCTGTTGTGCCTCTGCACGTTAAGTTACAGTCAAAATTAATTTCTCTGGAGATCACCGGTTTGAGTTGGACCGCAGACAGAGGTTCTCATGTACTTTTGTTAATGTTCTGCAATGAAACAATTGAATGAAAATTTTATGAAATTTAAAAAAGAAAGAAAAGAAAAGAAAAAGAAGTCAGCCTGTTTAAGGCTCTGATATCTATTCTGTATGACTCAAAGCAGTTATGACACGGTCTGCTTTTTCTCACCCAATAAAGGAATATTTCATATATCAGTCTACTCTTCATCTTATCAGCAACAGTTATCACAGCTCGTACATTTGCTTTTTACACATATATGTAATGCCTTTTGTGTTGAAATGCATGGCAAGTGTCACACAAGCACACAAGGAGAAGCAGGGCAGCTTCTGTCAAAGTGTGATCTGACAAGAGGGGCTCCTCTGCTGGCTGAATGCAGCACAAAGTGTCTGCCGCTGTTCGACCACATTATCAGCTAACAGCTTGTGACACTCAATTGCCTGTCTTCCACCCGGAGGGCGCCCACCAGCTGGCAAGTCCAGTGCACTGCACATGAAAGGTGGTGAAAATGCAGTGACATGTGCTGTTTGTGTAAAAGACAGAGAGAGAAACACACACACACACACACACACACACACACACACACACACACACACACACACACACACACAGAGACACACTAAGTGGATCTACAGGGCAGAATGTGAATTTCAGTGCTTTGTGATCTGCCTGCCTGTCATTCTGTTTGGCTCTCTTCGCCCCTCTCTCTGTGTCACACACACACACACACACGCACGCACACACACAGAGCGGCTCACAGATCAGGGCAAAACAAGAGAAATGAGTAGAGATGTCAGTGTGAGAGAGGGCCTGTGGTGCTGGGACAGTGAGTCACAGTGCATGCTTTACCTGGCTGCTGCTGCCTAAAGGTCGCAGGAGGCGGAGGAGAGGACGAGGAGATTTGAGGCAGCGGTGGGCTGAATTTTTGGGTTCAGCTGATTCGGGCCCCGTGAAGCTCGGACGGCTGACTCTCTTGTGTTTCCTGTTCCTGGCATGTCCTCGCCCACACTATGAAAGGCAGCAACAAGTTTAATATCCAGAAACCTAAAGTATGTATCAGCAGCAGAATGGAGCTAACAATAAATGTTTGTTTCAGTTCTATGAAGCTTTGAGTATTTTGGATTAGTAGCACTGCTGTGTTTGTTGCATCCTATTGCTGTAATTGTTTATATGCTTTATATATTCTGAAGCAAGTTGATCTATAGAGTTACATCATATCCTATAAGGATGTTATGTGTTTGTATACTTTCTGCCCAGTTTGACCCATTTAGCAGAAGTCAGCCTGTTTGTGTGCTTTTTTTTTTGTCCCTTCACTCTTTAAAGTGGAATTTGGAAACTTCAACTACAACGAAACCAATGTAGCTTAAAGGAAAAGGGTGAAGTATTAGAAATGCAGTTTTAAGAAAACTACATTAGAAATCAGGAGATCAGCTTGTGCGCCTGGAGATAAGCTGTTGTGCCTCTGCACGTTAAGTTACAGTCAAAATTAATTTCTCTGGAGATCACCGGTTTGAGTTGGACCGCAGACAGAGGTTCTCATGTACTTTTGTTAATGTTCTGCAATGAAACAATTGAATGAAAATTTTATGAAATTTAAAAAAAAGAAAGAAAAGAAAAAGAAAAAGAAGTCAGCCTGTTTAAGGCTCTGATATCTATTCTGTATGACTCAAAGCAGTTATGACACGGTCTGCTTTTTCTCACCCAATAAAGGAATATTTCATATATCAGTCTACTCTTCATCTTATCAGCAACAGTTATCACAGCTCGTACATTTGCTTTTTACACATATATGTAATGCCTTTGTGTTGAAATGCATGGCAAGTGTCACACAAGCACACAAGGAGAAGCAGGGCAGCTTCTGTCAAAGTGTGATCTGACAAGAGGGGCTCCTCTGCTGGCTGAATGCAGCACAAAGTGTCTGCCGCTGTTCGACCACATTATCAGCTAACAGCTTGTGACACTCAATTGCCTGTCTTCCACCGGAGGGCGCCCACCAGCTGGCAAGTCCAGTGCACTGCACATGAAAGGTGGTGAAAATGCAGTGACATGTGCTGTTTGTGTAAAAGACAGAGAGAGAGAACACACACACACACACACACACACACACACACACACACACACACACACACACACACACAGAGACACACTAAGTGGATCTACAGGGCAGAATGTGAATTTCAGTGCTTTGTGATCTGCCTGCCTGTCATTCTGTTTGGCTCTTCGGCCCCTCTCTCTGTGTCACACACACACACACACGCACGCACGCACACACAGAGCGGCTCACAGATCAGGGCAAAACAAGAGAAATGAGTAGAGATGTCAGTGTGAGAGAGGGCCTGTGGTGCTGGGACAGTGAGTCACAGTGCATGCTTTACCTGGCTGCTGCTGCCTAAAGGTCGCAGGAGGCGGAGGAGAGGACGAGGAGATTTGAGGCAGCGGTGGGCTGAATTTGGGTTCAGCTGATTCGGGCCCCGTGAAGCTCGGACGGCTGACTCTCTTGTGTTTCCTGTTCCTGGCATGTCCTCGCCCACACTATGAAAGGCAGCAACAAGTTTAATATCCAGAAACCTAAAGTATGTATCAGCAGCAGAATGGAGCTAACAATAAATGTTTGTTTCAGTTCTATGAAGCTTTGAGTATTTTGGATTAGTAGCACTGCTGTGTTTGTTGCATCCTATTGCTGTAATTGTTTATATGCTTTATATATTCTGAAGCAAGTTGATCTATAGAGTTACATCATATCCTATAAGGATGTTATGTGTTTGTATACTTTCTGCCCAGTTTGACCCATTTAGCAGAAGTCAGCCTGTTTGTGTGCTTTTTTTTTTTGTCCCTTCACTTTTTAAAGTGGAATTTGGAAACTTCAACTACAACGAAACCAATGTAGCTTAAAGGAAAAGGGGTGAGATTAGAAATGCAGTTTTTAAGAAAACTACATTAGAAATCAGGAGATCAGCTTGTGCGCCTGGAGATAAGCTGTTGTGCCTCTGCACGTTAAGTTACAGTCAAAATTAATTTCTCTGGAGATCACCGGTTTGAGTTGGACCGCTGCACAGAGGTTCTCATGTACTTTTGTTAATGTTCTGCAATGAAACAATTGAATGAAAATTTTATGAAATTTAAAAAAAAGAAAGAAAAGAAAAGAAAAGAAGTCAGCCTGTTTAAGGCTCTGATATCTATTCTGTATGACTCAAAGCAGTTATGACACGGTCTGCTTTTCTCACCCAATAAAGGAATATTTCATATATCAGTCTACTCTTCATCTTATCAGCAACAGTTATCACAGCTCGTACATTTGCTTTTTACACATATATGTAATGCCTTTTGTGTTGAAATGCATGGCAAGTGTCACACAAGCACACAAGGAGAAGCAGGGCAGCTTCTGTCAAAGTGTGATCTGACAAGAGGGGCTCCTCTGCTGGCTGAATGCAGCACAAAGTGTCTGCCGCTGTTCGACCACATTATCAGCTAACAGCTTGTGACACTCAATTGCCTGTCTTCCACCGGAGGGCGCCCACCAGCTGGCAAGTCCAGTGCACTGCACATGAAAGGTGGTGAAAATGCAGTGACATGTGCTGTTTGTGTAAAAGACAGAGAGAGAAACACACACACACACACACACACACACACACACACACACACACACACACACACACACACACACACAGAGACACACTAAGTGGATCTACAGGGCAGAATGTGAATTTCAGTGCTTTGTGATCTGCCTGCCTGTCATTCTGTTTGGCTCTCTTCGCCCCTCTCTCTCTGTGTCACACACACACACACACGCACGCACGCACACAGAGCGGCGGCTCACAGATCAGGGCAAAACAAGAGAAATGAGTAGAGATGTCAGTGTGAGAGAGGGCCTGTGGTGCTGGGACAGTGAGTCACAGTGCATGCTTTACCTGGCTGCTGCTGCCTAAAGGTCGCAGGAGGCGGAGGAGAGGACGAGGAGATTTGAGGCAGCGGTGGGCTGAATTTGGGTTCAGCTGATTCGGGCCCCGTGAAGCTCGGACGGCTGACTCTCTTGTGTTTCCTGTTCCTGGCATGTCCTCGCCCACACTATGAAAGGCAGCAACAAGTTTAATATCCAGAAACCTAAAGTATGTATCAGCAGCAGAATGGAGCTAACAATAAATGTTTGTTTCAGTTCTATGAAGCTTTGAGTATTTTGGATTAGTAGCACTGCTGTGTTTGTTGCATCCTATTGCTGTAATTGTTTATATGCTTTATATATTCTGAAGCAAGTTGATCTATAGAGTTACATCATATCCTATAAGGATGTTATGTGTTTGTATACTTTCTGCCCAGTTTGACCCATTTAGCAGAAGTCAGCCTGTTTGTGTGCTTTTTTTTTTGTCCCTTCACTCTTTTAAAGTGGAATTTGGAAACTTCAACTACAACGAAACCAATGTAGCTTAAAGGAAAAGGGTGAAGATTAGAAATGCAGTTTTTAAGAAAACTACATTAGAAATCAGGAGATCAGCTTGCGCCTGGAGATAAGCTGTTGTGCCTCTGCACGTTAAGTTACAGTCAAAATTAATTTCTCTGAGATCACCGGTTTGAGGTGGACCGCACAGAGGTTCTCATGTACTTTTGTTAATGTTCTGCAATGAAACAATTGAATGAAAATTTTATGAAATTTAAAAAAAAAAGAAAAGAAAAGAAAAAGAAGTCAGCCTGTTTAAGGCTCTGATATCTATTCTGTATGACTCAAAGCAGTTATGACACGGTCTGCTTTTTCTCACCCAATAAAGGAATATTTCATATATCAGTCTACTCTTCATCTTATCAGCAACAGTTATCACAGCTCGTACATTTGCTTTTTACACATATATGTAATGCCTTTTGTGTTGAAATGCATGGCAAGTGTCACACAAGCACACAAGGAGAAGCAGGGCAGCTTCTGTCAAAGTGTGATCTGACAAGAGGGGCTCCTCTGCTGGCTGAATGCAGCACAAAGTGTCTGCCGCTGTTCGACCACATTATCAGCTAACAGCTTGTGACACTCAATTGCCTGTCTTCCCACCGGAGGGCGCCCACCAGCTGGCAAGTCCAGTGCACTGCACATGAAAGGTGGTGAAAATGCAGTGACATGTGCTGTTTGTGTAAAAGACAGAGAGAGAAACACACACACACACACACACACACACACACACACACACACACACACACACACACACACACACAGAGACACACTAAGTGGATCTACAGGGCAAAATGTGAATTTCAGTGCTTTGTGATCTGCCTGCCTGTCATTCTGTTTGGCTCTTTCGCCCCTCTCTCTCTGTGTCACACACACACACACACGCACGCACGCACACACACAGAGCGGCTCACAGATCAGGGCAAAACAAGAGAAATGAGTAGAGATGTCAGTGTGAGAGAGGGCCTGTGGTGCTGGGACAGTGAGTCACAG
>NW_024108770.1:65000-68267 GCF_013358895.1 Oreochromis aureus | reverse complement strand
CACATCACACCTTGCTCCTGTCTCCCTTGCGGCTGGAAAAGATCCATTTTGTGCACTGGCCCTGCTGCTACTCTCTCCATTTGGCCGAGGCAGTGAGTCGGCCTCCTGTCTCCTTTACGGTCGAAAAGATGTGGTGCTGCTGCTGCTGCTGCTGCTGCACTGGCCCTGCTGATATTCTCTCCATTTGGCCGGGCAGTGAGTCGGCCTCCTGTCTCCTTTACGGGTCGAAAAGATGTGCTGCTGCTGCTGCTGCTGCACTGGCCCTGCTGATACTCTCTCTCCATTTGGCCGAGGCAGTGAGTCGGCCTCCTGTCTCCTTTACGGTCGAAAAGATGTGCTGCTGCTGCTGCACTGGCCCTGCTGATATTCTCTCTCCATTTGGCCGAGGCAGTGAGTCGGCCTCCTGTCTCCTTTACGGTCGAAAAAGATGTGCTGCTGCTGCTGCTGCTGCTGCTGCTGCTGCACTGGCCCTGCTGATATTCTCTCTCATTTGGCCGAGGCAGTGAGTCGGCCTCCTGTCTCCTTTACGGTCGAAAAAGATGTGCTGCGGCTGCACTGGCCCTGCTGCTACTCATATCCAGCATGGACCTTGACCTCCAGCAGGCCCCGGGGACCCACATGCTCCCCTGCTGTAGTCCCCCAGTAGCTTCTTTTTCTGCAGTTACCCTCCACTGCATATCCAGCATGGACCTTGCACTCCCAGCAGGCCCCGGGGACCCACATGCTCCCCTGCTCTAGTCCACCACTAGCTTCTTCTCTTGCAGTTACCCTCCACTGCGCATCCAGCATGGACCTTGCCCTCCAGCAGGCCCCGGGGACCCACACTTAAGCCCCTCCCACTAACAAAGCAAAACACCACTGGCAAAATCCTCATGCCCCTGGTACTCCATAAAGTGAATTCAAACGTGCCCTGGTACACTGTGCAGAAACACTTTGCCACACACACACACACACCCTCGTGCATATGGTACGACAACTTTTCTACATGCCCCTGGTACACTGCCCCGATATCTCCCTGAAACATGCTCCCTCGTGCATATGGTACGACAACGCTTTCCACATGCCCCTGGTACACTGGGCAGAAACACTTTGCCACACACACACACCCCTCGCATATGGCACGACAACTTTTCTACATGCCCCTGGTACACTGCCCCGATATCTCCCTGAAACATGCTCCCTCGCATATGGTACGACAACGTTTCCACATGCCCCTGGTACACTGGGCAGAAACACTTTGCCACACACACACACACACACACACATACACTCCTCGTGCCTATGGTACGACAACATTTATCCATGCCCCTGGTACACTGCTCAGCAGCACTTTGCTAAGTACTCCCAGCATATGGTATTACAGCTTTTCCACATGCCCCTGGTACACGGACCAGAAACACTTTGCCACGCCCGCTGTACGCACCCTCCTCGCCTGCTAATTGCTGATCTCCCCACTTCCAGCGGGCCCTGGGACCCACATCACACCTTGCTCCTGTCTCCTTGCGGCTGAAAAGATCCATTTTTGTGCACTGGCCTTGCTGCTACTCTCTCTCCATTTGGCCGAGGCAGTGAGTCGGCCTCCTGTCTCCTTTTGCACGGTCGAAAAAGATGTGCTGCTGTTGCACTGGCCCTGCTGATATTCTCTCTCCATTTGGCCGAGGCAGTGAGTCGGCCTCCTGTCTCCTTTACGGTCGAAAAAGATGTGCTGCTGCTGCTGCACTGGCCCTGCTGCTACTCATATCCAGCATGGTCCTTGACCTCCAGCGGGCCCCTGGGACCCACTGGCTCCCCTGCTCTAGTACCCCAGTAGCTTCTTCTCTTGCAGTTACCCTCCGCCAAGATATCCAGTATGGACCTTGCCCTCCAGCAAGCCCCCGGGACCCACTTGCTCCCTGCATTTCCAGTCCTCCACTAGCTCCTTCTCTCGCCATACCCCTCCCACACTTATCCACCATGGACCTTGACCTCCAGCGGGCCCCGGGACCCACATGCCCCCTGCTCTAGTACCCCAGTAGCTTTTCTTCTCTTGCGTTGTTACATAGCACCGCTGATCCACCATGGACCTTGACCTCCAGCGGGCCCCGGGGACCCACATGCTCCCCTGCTCTAGTACCCCAGTAGCTTTTTCTCTTGCGGTTACATAGCACCGCTGTATCCACCTTGGACCTTGACCTCCAGCGGGCCCCGGGGACCCACATGCTCCCCTGCTCTAGTACCCCAGTAGCTTTCTTCTCTTGCGGTTACATAGCACCGCTGTATCCACCTTGGACCTTGACCTCCAGCGGGCCCCGGGGACCCACACTTAAGCCCCCCCAGTAGCTTCTTCTCTAACAAAGCAAAACACCACTGGCAAAATCCTCATGCCCCTGGTACTCCATGAAGTAAATTCAAACGTGCCCCTGGTACACTGTGCAGAAACACTTTGCCACACACGCGCTCCCTGGTGCATATGGTACGACAGCTTTTTTCCATGCCCCTGGTACACTGCGCAGGAGCACTTTATGAAATACTCCCCGCACATATGGTACGACAACATTTCTCCGTGCCCTGGTACACTGCGCAGGGAGCACTTTGCTAAGTACTCCCCGTGCATATGGTATGACAGCTTTTTCCACATGCCCCTGGTACACGGACCAGAAACACTTTACCACGCCCGCTGCTACGCACCCTCCTCACTAGCTAATTGCTGATCTCCCCACTTCCAGGGGCCCCTCGACCACCATCACATCTTCCTGTCTCCCTTACGCTGAAAAAGTGCATGTTGCTCCACTGGCCCTGCTGCTGTTGTGTTCCATTTGGCCGAGGGGTGAGTCGGTTTCCTGTCTCCTTTACGGTCGGAAAATGATGTACTGCTGCTGCTGCTGCTGCTGCTGCTGCTGCTGCTGCTGCTGCTGCTGCTGCTGCTGCAGTGGCCCTGCTGATATTCTCTCCATTTGGCCGAGGCAGTGAGTCGGCCTCCCGTCCCCTTTACGGTCGAAAAGATGTGCTGCTGCTGCTGCACTGGCCCTGCTGCTACTCATATCGAGCATGGACTTTGCCCTCCAGCAGGCCCCGGGACCCACATGCTCCCCTGCTCCAGTACCCCACTAGCTTCTTCTCTTGCAGTTACCCTCCACCCCACCACATATCCAGCATGGACCTTGCACTCCCAGCAGGCCCCGGGACCCACATGCTCCCCTGCTCTAGTCCCCCACTAGCTTTCCTTTCTTGCAGTTACGCCCACCACATATCCAGCATGGTCCTTGACCTCCAGCGGGCCCCGGGACC
>NW_024108770.1:55000-60000 GCF_013358895.1 Oreochromis aureus | reverse complement strand
TGGGGACGGCGGCAGTGCCCAAGGCCGCCTGCGACTGCCCCAGCCGCCGCGAGACGCCGGAGGTCTCCGATTGATTGCAAAGCGACGCCAGACAGGCGTAGCCCCGGAGGAACCCGGGCCGCAGCAGCGCTCAAGTGTCGATGATCAATGTGTCCTGCACCACATTAGTTCTCGCAGCTAGCTGCGCGCTTCTTCATCGACGCACGAGCCGAGTGATCCACCGCTAAGAGTCGTATTGTTTTTTTTGTTTTACCGTGGGCCACATTCAGTAGACGGATAAGGGGTTTAAAGGAAAACCCCGGCGCCTCCTTCCTCCGCCGGGCAGGGGAGAGGAGACATTGAACCTCTGTGCTCCCCTCCGCAGGAGGGAGGAGAGTTGGCACCCGAGGCGCTGCTGGCAGCGGTCAGGGGCGAAACCGCCAGCCCGCGCTGGTTGAGGTTCTCGTGGCGGCCGGGACCGTAGTTGCCGGACGGGACCCCGGCGCCCGCCCAACGAGCCGCAGTCCCGACTCTCCTCCGCCGGCCCTCGGAGGAGCCGGTCGGGCAGCGGGCTCGCTTTGGCGAGGGCGGGCGGGCCGCCGGGTCGTCCGCCCGGTGACCAGGCTCAGACTAAGGCTCGAGCTCGTGGGGACGCTGCTGAGCCGACAACCTCGGGAGACCCGCACCGTGACGGTGGCGGAGACCCCGGCGGCAAGAGGGAGAACACCGGTGCTCGTGTAGCCAGTAATGATCCTTCCGCAGGTTCACCCACGGAAACCTTGTTACGACTTTTTTTACTTCCTCTAGATAGTCAAGTTTGATCGCCTTCTCGGCGCCCGCCAGGGTCAGGACCGACGCCAAGGGGCCGATCCGAGGACCTCACTAAACCATCCAATCGGTAGTAGCGACGGGCGGTGTGTACAAAGGGCAGGACTTAATCAACGCGAGCTTATGACCCGCGCTACTGGGAATTCCTCGCTCATGGGAAATAATTGCAATCCCCAATCCCTATCACGAGTGGGGTTCAACGGGTTACCCACGCCTCGGCGAAGGGTAGACACACGCTGATCCACTCAGTGTGGCGCGCGGCAGCCCCGACATCTAAGGGCATCACAGACCTGTTATTGTTCAATCTCGTGTGGCTGAACGCCACTTGTCCCTCTAAGAAGTTGGACTCGGACCGCACGGGTCGAGTAACTAGTTAGCATGTCGGAGTCTCGCTCGTTATCGGAATTAACCAGACAAATCGCCCACCAACTAAGAACGGCCATGCACCACCACCCACAGAATCGAGAAAGAGCTATCAATCTGTCAATCCTTTCCGTGTCCGGGCCGGGTGAGGTTTCCCGTGTTGAGTCAATTGCCGCAGGCTCCACTCCTGGTGGTGCCCTTCCGTCAATTCCTTTAAGTTTCAGCTTTGCAACCATATTCCCCGAACCCAAAGACTTTGTTTTCGGACGCTGCCCGGCGGGTCATGGGAATAACGCCGGATCGCTAGTTGGCATCGCTTATGGTCGGAACTACGACGGTATCTGATCGCCTTCGAACCTCCGACTTTCGTTCTTGATTAATGAAAACATTCTTGGCAATGTTGCTTTCGTCTGCCTTGCGCCGGTCCAAGAATTTCACCTCTAGCGGCACAATACGAATGCCCCGGCCGTCCCTCTTAATCATGGCCCCAGTTCAGAGAGAAAACCCACAAAATAGAACCGAGTCCTATTCCATTATTCCTAGCTGCGTATTCAGGCGACCGGGCCTGCTTTGAACACTCTAATTTTTTCAGTAAACGCTCGACCCCAAGGGACACTCAGCTAAGAGCATCGAGGGGCGCCGAGAGGCAGGGGCTGGGACAGACGGTAGCCGCCGCCGCAAGGACCGTCAGCTCGATCCCGAGATCCAACTACGAGCTTTTTAACTGCAGCAACTTTAAGATACGCTATTGAGCTGGAATTACCGCTGCTGCTGGCACCAGACTTGCCCTCCAATGGATCCTCGTTAAAGGATTTAAAGTGTACTATTTCAATTACAGGGCCTCGAAAGAGTCCTGTATTGTTATTTTTCGTCACTACCTCCCCGAGTCGGGAGTGGGTAATTTGCGCGCCTGCTGCCTTCCTTGGATGTGGTAGCCGCTTTCAGGCTCCCTCTCCGAATCGAACCCTGATTCCCCGCTACCCGTGGTCACCATGGTAGGCACATAAAGTACCATCGAAAGTTGATAGGGCAGACATTCGAAATGAGACGCCGCCGCCACGGAGGGCCAGCGATCGCCCGAGGTTATCTAGAGTCACCAGCGGCCGGGCGCCCGAGAGGACGCCCGCATGGGTTTTGGGTCTGATAAATGCACGATACCCGGAGGGTCAGCGCCGCTTGCATGTATTAGCTCTAGAATTGCCACAGTTATCCAAGTAACGGATGAGCGATCAAAGGAACCATAACTGATTTAATGAGCCATTCGCAGTTTCACTGTACCGCCGCTGGTACTTAGACCTGCATGGCTTAATCTTTGAGACAAGCATATGCTACTGGCAGGATCAACCAGGTAGCCCCTCAGGCAGGCGGCGGCGCTGTGTGAGCGCCGCCGCTGGGCTACTGAGCCCTGTGGACCAGGGCGAGGCTTTCCGGACGCAGATGTGGACCGGGTGAGGGTTCGAGAAACCGTGTTGCCGGACAGGGCCCCGCCGCTTTTGCGGGTGGGCAAACTCTGGGTTTGCCTACCACCTTCTGTGACGAGGCCCGCCGTGGTATGACCACCGGACGGACCGGCGCCTCGGTCTCGCTACCGAGCGATCGCGCTTGGTTGGGGGAAGCGCTGGGAGGATGGGGCGGGTCCGGGAACCACCACCCCTTCCGACTGTCGCTAGACCCCCGACCGGGCGCTAGAGGCGAGCCTGCGGGCCGGAGGAACGGACCGCCCGGGCGCCGGGCGGCGGTGCCGGGCCCGGGCGGTGGCCCTCCGATGGCAGGCCACGCTTGCCAGTCGATCGGGTGGAGGGGAAGGCTGGCAGGCAGGTAGGTTGGAAGAGGAGGCTGCTGTGGCAGCCTCGCCTCCCCCGGCCGCCCCAGCGCCGCCCCAGCGCCCCCCGGTGTCTGCTGACTTGCGCCCGCCAGACACCCGCCTCCCATAAATGACGGAGGGCACCTTTGCTAGGCCTTACCCTTAGACTGCTCAACCGGTGAGGGGAGAAAACGGCCCTGGCCGAGGTGGTGAGACGGCCTCCTGTCTCCTTACGGCTGAAAAAGATGTGCTGCTGCTGCACTGGCCCTGCTGATGTCCTGTCTCCATTTAGCCGAGGGGTGAGTCGGCCTCCTCTCCTTCACGGTTGAAAAGATGTGCTGCTGCTGCTGCACCGCCCTGCTGCTACTCTCACCACCTCTAGCTAATTGCTGATCTCCTGACCTCCAGCGGGCCCCGGGACCCACATCACACCTTGCTCCTGTCTCCTTGCGGCTGGAAAAGATCCATTTTTGTGCACTGGCCCTGCTGCTACTCTCTCCATTTGGCCGAGGCAGTGAGTCGGCCTCCTGTCTCCTTTACGGTCGAAAAGATGTGGTGCTGCTGCTGCTGCTGCTGCTGCACTGGCCCTGCTGATATTCTCTCTCCATTTGGCCGGGCAGTGAGTCGGCCTCCTGTCTCCTTTACGGTCGAAAAGATGTGCTGCTGCTGCTGCTGCACTGGCCCTGCTGATACTCTCTCTCCATTTGGCCGAGGCAGTGAGTCGGCCTCCTGTCTCCTTTACGGTCGAAAAGATGTGCTGCTGCTGCTGCACTGGCCCTGCTGATATTCTCTCTCCATTTGGCCGAGGCAGTGAGTCGGCCTCCTGTCTCCTTTACGGTCGAAAAGATGTGCTGCTGCTGCTGCTGCTGCTGCTGCTGCTGCACTGGCCCTGCTGATATTCTCTCTCCATTTGGCCGAGGCAGTGAGTCGGCCTCCTGTCTCCTTTACGGTCGAAAAGATGTGCTGCGGCTGCACTGGCCCTGCTGCTACTCATATCCAGCATGGACCTTGACCTCCAGCAGGCCCCGGGACCCACATGCTCCCCTGCTGTAGTCCCCAGTAGCTTTTTTTCTGCAGTTACCCTCCACTGCATATCCAGCATGGACCTTGCACTCCCAGCAGGCCCCGGGGACCCACATGCTCCCCTGCTCTAGTCCACCACTAGCTTCTTCTCTTGCAGTTACCCTCCACTGCGTATCCAGCATGGACCTTGCCCTCCAGCAGGCCCCGGGGACCCACACTTAAGCCCCCTCCCACTAACAAAGCAAAACACCACTGGCAAAATCCTCATGCCCCTGGTACTCCATAAAGTGAATTCAAACGTGCCCCTGGTACACTGTGCAGAAACACTTTGCCACACACACACACACCCTCGTGCATATGGTACGACAACTTTTCTACATGCCCCTGGTACACTGCCCCGATATCTCCCTGAAACATGCTCCCCTCGCATATGGTACGACACAACGCTTTCCACATGCCCCTGGTACACTGGGCAGAAACACTTTGCCACACACACACACCTCCTCGTATGGGCACGACAACTTTTCTACATGCCCCTGGTACACTGCCCCGATATCTCCCTGAAACATGCTCCCCTCGTGCATATGGTACGACAACGCTTTCCACATGCCCCTGGTACACTGGGCAGAAACACTTTGCCACACACACACACACACACACACACACACCCTCGTGCCTATGGTACGACACAACATTTTTCCATGCCCCTGGTACACTGCTCAGCAGCACTTTGCTAAGTACTCCCCGCATATGGTATTACAGCTTTTCCACATGCCCCTGGTACACGGACCAGAAACACTTTGCCACGCCCGCTGTACGCACCCTCCTCGCCTGCTAATTGCTGATGATCTCCCCTTCCAGCGGGCCCCGGGACCCACATCACACCTTGCTCCTGTCTCCCTGCGGCTGGAAAAGATCCATTTTTGTGCACTGGCCTTGCTGCTACTCTCTCCATTTGGCCGAGGCAGTGAGTCGGCCTCCTGTCTCCTTTGCTGTTGTTGCA
>NW_024108770.1:42500-45000 GCF_013358895.1 Oreochromis aureus | reverse complement strand
GAGGGGAGAAAAAACGGCCCTGGCCGAGGTGGTGAGACGGCCTCCTGTCTCCCTTACGGCTGAAAAAGATGTGCTGCTGCTGCACTGGCCCTGCTGATGTCCTGTCTCCATTTAGCCGAGGGGTGAGTCGGCCTCCTCTCTCCTTCACGGTTGAAAAGATGTGCTGCTGCTGCTGCACCGCCCTGCTGCTACTCTCACCACCTCTAGCTAATTGCTGATCTCCTGACCTCCAGCGGGCCCCGGGACCCACATCACACCTTGCTCCTGTCTCCTTGCGGCTGAAAAGATCCATTTTTGTGCACTGGCCCTGCTGCTACTCTCTCTCCATTTGGCCGAGGCAGTGAGTCGGCCTCCTGTCTCCTTTACGGTCGAAAAAGATGTGGTGCTGCTGCTGCTGCTGCTGCTGCACTGGCCCTGCTGATATTCTCTCTCCATTTGGCCGGGCAGTGAGTCGGCCTCCTGTCTCCTTTACGGTCGAAAAAGATGTGCTGCTGCTGCTGCTGCTGCACTGGCCCTGCTGATACTCTCTCTCCATTTGGCCGAGGCAGTGAGTCGGCCTCCTGTCTCCTTTACGGTCGAAAAAGATGTGCTGCTGCTGCTGCACTGGCCCTGCTGATATTCTCTCTCCATTTGGCCGAGGCAGTGAGTCGGCCTCCTGTCTCCTTTACGGTCGAAAAAGATGTGCTGCTGCTGCTGCTGCTGCTGCTGCTGCTGCACTGGCCCTGCTGATATTCTCTCTCCATTTGGCCGAGGCAGTGAGTCGGCCTCCTGTCTCCTTTACGGTCGAAAAAAGATGTGCTGCGGCTGCACTGGCCCTGCTGCTACTCATATCCAGCATGGACCTTGACCTCCAGCAGGCCCCGGGGACCCACATGCTCCCCTGCTGTAGTCCCCCAGTAGCTTTTTTTTGCAGTTACCCTCCACTGCATATCCAGCATGGACCTTGCACTCCCAAGAGGCCCCGGGGACCCACATGCTCCCCTGCTCTAGTCCACCACTAGCTTCTTCTCTTGCAGTTACCCTCCACTGCGTATCCAGCATGGACCTTGCCCTCCAGCAGGCCCCGGGACCCACACTTAAGCCCCTCCCACTAACAAAGCAAAACACCACTGGCAAAATCCTCATGCCCCTGGTACTCCATAAAGTGAATTCAAACGTGCCCCTGGTACACTGTGCAGAAACACTTTGCCACACACACACACACTCCTCGTGCATATGGTACGACAACTTTTCTACATGCCCCTGGTACACTGCCCCGATATCTCCCTGAAACATGCTCCCCTCGTGCATATGGTACGACAACGTTTCCACATGCCCCTGGTCTCTGGGAAGAAACACTTTGCCACACACACACACCCCTCGCATATGGCACGACAACTTTTCTACATGCCCCTGGTACACTGCCCCGATATCTCCCTGAAACATGCTCCCTCGTGCATATGGTACGACAACGCTTCCACATGCCCCTGGTACACTGGGCAGAAACACTTTGCCACACACACACACACACACACACACACACTCCTCGTGCCTATGGTACGACAACATTTATCCATGCCCCTGGTACACTGCTCAGCAGCACTTTGCTAAGTACTCCCCGTGCATATGGTATTACAGCTTTTCCACATGCCCCCCTGGTACACGGACCAGAAACACTTTGCCACGTCCGCTGTACGCACCCTCCTCGCCTGCTAATTGCTGATCTCCCCACTTCCAGCGGGCCCCGGGACCCACATCACACCTTGCTCCTGTCTCCCTTGCTGAAAAGATCCACTTGTGCTGCCACTGCTGGAAAAGATCCATTTTGTGCACTGGCCTTGCTGCTACTCTCTCTCCATTTGGCCGAGGCAGTGAGTCGGCCTCCTGTCTCCTTTACGGTCGAAAAAGATGTGCTGCTGTTGCACTGGCCCTGCTGATATTCTCTCCATTTTGGCCGAGGCAGTGAGTCGGCCTCCTGTCTCCTTTACGGTCGAAAAGATGTGCTGCTTGCTGCTGCACTGGCCCTGCTGCTACTCATATCCAGCATGGTCCTTGACCTCCAGCGGGCCCCTGGGACCCACTGGCTCCTGCTCTAGTAGTACCCCAGTAGCTTCTTCTCTTGCAGTTACCCACCTCCACCCCAGATATCCAGTATGGACCTTGCCTCCAGCAAGCCCCCCCGGGACCCACTTGCTCCCCCAGTAGCATTTCTCTCTGTCCTCCACTAGCTCCTTCTCTCGCCCCAGTACTTCTCCTCACTTTATCCACCATGGACCTTGACCTCCAGCGGGCCCCTGGGACCCACATGCTCCCCTGCTCTAGTACCCCAGTAGCTTTTTCTCTGCGTTGTTACATAGCACCGCCAGTAGCACCGCTGTGCTCCCCTGCTCTAGTATCCACCATGGACCTTGACCTCCAGCGGGCCCCTGGGACCCACATGCTCCCCTGCTCTAGTACCCCAGTAGCTTTTCTCTCTACCCCAGTGCGGTTACATAGCACCATAGCACCGCTGTATCCACCT
>NW_024108770.1:30000-32500 GCF_013358895.1 Oreochromis aureus | reverse complement strand
AAAAGATGTGCTGCGGCTGCACTGGCCCTGCTGCTACTCATATCCAGCATGGACCTTGACCTCCAGCAGGCCCCGGGACCCACATGCTCCCCTGCTGTAGTCCCCAGTAGCTTTTTTTCTGCAGTTACCCTCCACTGCATATCCAGCATGGACCTTGCACTCCAGCAGGCCCCGGGGACCCACATGCTCCCCTGCTCTAGTCCACCACTAGCTTCTTCTCTTGCAGTTACCCTCCACTGCGTATCCAGCATGGACCTTGCCCTCCAGCAGGCCCCGGGACCCACACTTAAGCCCCTCCCACTAACAAAGCAAAACACCACTGGCAAAATCCTCATGCCCCTGGTACTCCATAAAGTGAATTCAAACGTGCCCTGGTACACTGTGCAGAAACACTTTGCCACACACACACACACCCGTGCATATGGTACGACAACTTTTCTACATGCCCCTGGTACACTGCCCCGATATCTCCCTGAAACATGCTCCCCGTGCATATATGGTACGACAACGCTTCCACATGCCCCTGGTACACTGGGCAGAAACACTTTGCCACACACACACACCCTCGTGCATATGGCACGACAACTTTTCTACATGCCCCTGGTACACTGCCCCGATATCTCCCTGAAACATGCTCCCTCGCATATATGGTACGACAACGCTTCCACATGCCCCTGGTACACTGGGCAGAAACACTTTGCCACACACACACACACACACACACACACACCTCGTGCCTATGGTACGACAACATTTATCCATGCCCCTGGTACACTGCTCAGCAGCACTTTGCTAAGTACTCCCAGCATATGGTATTACAGCTTTTCCACATGCCCCTGGTACACGGACCAGAAACACTTTGCCACGTCCGCTGTGTACGCACCCCTCCTCGCCTGCTAATTGCTGATCTCCCCACTTCCAGCGGGCCCCGGGGACCCACATCACACCTTGCTCCTGTCTCCTCTATGCTGAAAAGATCCATTTTTGTGCACTGGCCTTGCTGCTACTCTCTCCCATTTGGCCGAGGCAGTGAGTCGGCCTCCTGTCTCCTTTACGGTCGAAAAAGATGTGCTGCTGTTGCACTGGCCCTGCTGATATTCTCTCTCCATTTGGCCGAGGCAGTGAGTCGGCCTCCTGTCTCCTTTACGGTCGAAAAAGATGTGCTGCTGCTGCTGCACTGGCCCTGCTGCTACTCATATCCAGCATGGTCCTTGACCTCCAGCGGGCCCCGGGACCCACTGGCTCCCCTGCTCTAGTACCCCAGTAGCTTCTTCTCTTGCAGTTACCCTCCGCACAGATATCCAGTATGGACCTTGCCCTCCAGCAAGCCCCGGGGACCCACTTGCTCCCTGCATCTAGTCCTCCACTAGCTTCTCTCGCTGCCCCACATGCTCCCTGCTCTAGTCCTCTTTCTCTCATGTTACACCGCTGATAGCTCCTTGACCTCCAGCGGGCCCCTCCCATGCTCCCCCTGCTCTAGTACCCCAGTAGCTTTTTCTCTTGCGGTTACATAGCACCGCAGATCCACCTTGGACCTTGACCTCCAGCGGGCCCCGGGGACCCACATGCTCCCCTGCTCTAGTACCCCAGTAGCTTTCTTCTCTTGCGGTTACACATAGCACCGCTGATCCACCTTGGACCTTGACCTCCAGCGGGCCCCGGGACCCACATGCTCCCCTGCTCTAGTACCCCAGTAGCTTTTCTCTTGCGGTTACATAGCACCGCTGTATCCACCTTGGACCTTGACCTCCAGCGGGCTCTAGTACCCCAGCGGGCCCCATAGGACCCACATGCTCCCCTGCTCTAGTACCCCAGTAGCTTTTCTTCTCTTGCGTTACATAGCACCGCTGATCCACCTTGGACCTTGACCTCCCCCTGGGACCCAGCGGGCCCGGGACCCACATGCTCCCCTGCTCTAGTACCCCAGTAGCTTTAGCTTCTTCTCTTGCGTTACATAGCACCGCCAGATCCAGCACCGCTGGGCCCCGGGATCCACCTTGGACCTTGACCTCCAGCGGGCCCACATGCTCCCCTGGGTACCCACAGTAAGCCCCTCCCACTAACAAAGCAAAACACCACTGGCAAAATCCTCATGCCCCTGGTACTCCATGAAGTAAATTCAAACGTGCCCCTGGTACACTGTGCAGAAACACACTTTGCCACACACGCCTCTCGTGCATGGTGGTACGACAGCTTTTTCCATGCCCCTGGTACACTGCGCAGGAGCACTTTGCGAAATACTCCCCGCACATATGGTACGACAACATTTCTCCGTGCCCCTGGTACACTGCGCAGGAGCACTTTGCTAAGTACTCCCCTGCATATATGGTATGACAGCTTTTCCACATGCCCCTGGTACACGGACCAGAAACACTTTACCACGCCCGCTGTACGCACGCACCCTCCTCACTAGCTAATTGCTGATCTCCCCACTTCCAGGGGCCCCTCGACCACCATCACATCTTCCTGTCTCCCTTACGGCTGAAAAAGGTGCATGTTG
>NW_024108770.1:17500-20000 GCF_013358895.1 Oreochromis aureus | reverse complement strand
AACACTTTGCCACACACACACACTCCTCGCATATGGGCACGACAACTTTTCTACATGCCCCTGGTACACTGCCCCGATATCTCCCTGAAACATGCTCCCTCGCATATGGTACGACAACGCTTCCACATGCCCCTGGTACACTGGGCAGAAACACTTTGCCACACACACACACACACACACACACACACCCCGTGCCTATGGTACGACAACATTTATCCATGCCCCTGGTACACTGCTCAGCAGCACTTTGCTAAGTACTCCCTGCATATATGGTATTACAGCTTTTCCACATGCCCCTGGTACACGGACCAGAAACACTTTGCCACGCCCGCTGTACGCACCCTCCTCGCCTGCTAATTGCTGATCTCCCCACTTCCAGCGGGCCCCGGGACCCACATCACACCTTGCTCCTGTCTCCCTATGCTGAAAAGATCCATTTTTGTGCACTGGCCTTGCTGCTACTCTTCTCCATTTGGCCGAGGCAGTGAGTCGGCCTCCTGTCTCCTTTACGGTCGAAAAAGATGTGCTGCTGTTGCACTGGCCCTGCTGATATTCTCTCTCCATTTGGCCGAGGCAGTGAGTCGGCCTCCTGTCTCCTTTACGGTCGAAAAAGATGTGCTGCTGCTGCTGCACTGGCCCTGCTGCTACTCATATCCAGCATGGTCCTTGACCTCATACCCACTGGCCAGTACCCCATGGCTTCCTGCAGTTACCTCCAGATATCCAGTATGGACCTTGCCTCCAGCAAGCCCCTGGGACCCACTGGCTCCCCTAGTACCCCAGTAGCTTCTTCTCTTGCAGTTACCCTCCCACAAGATATCCAGTATGGACCTTGCCCTCCAGCAAGCCCCCGGGACCCACTTGCTCCCTGCTCTAGTACCCCAGTAGTCCTCCACTAGCTCCTTCTCTCCACCTTGCCTTGACCTCCAGCGGGCCCTGGGACCCACATGCTCCCCTGCTCTAGTACTAGCTCTCCCCAGTACACTTATCCACCATGGACCTTGACCTCCAGCGGGCCCACATGGGACCCACATGCATCCCCTGCTCCTAGTACCCACAGTAGCTTTCTTCTCTTGCGTTACATAGCACCGCTAGATCCACTGATCCACCATGGACCTTGACCTCCAGCGGGCCCCAGCGGGCCCCTGGGACCCACATGCTCCCCTGCTCTAGTACCCCAGTAGCTTTTTCTCTTGCGGTTACATAGCACCGCCAGATCCACCTTGGACCTTGACCTCCAGCGGGCCCCTTCTCTTGGACCCACATGCTCCCTTGACTGCTCTAGTACCCCAGTAGCTTTTTCTCTTGCGGTTACATAGCACCGCTGTGATCCACCTTGGACCTTGACCTCCAGCGGGCCCCGGGACCCACACTTAAGCTCTAGTACCCCTCCCACTAACAAAGCAAAACACCACTGGCAAAATCCTCATGCCCCTGGTACTCCATGAAGTAAATTCAAACGTGCCCCTGGTACACTGTGCAGAAACACTTTGCCACACACGCCTCCTCGTGCATATGGTACGACAGCTTTTTTCCATGCCCCTGGTACACTGCGCAGGAGCACTTTATGAAATACTCCCCGCACATATGGTACGACAACATTTCTCCGTGCCCCCTGGTACACTGCGCAGGAGCACTTTGCTAAGTACTCCCGCATATGGTATGACAGCTTTTCCACATGCCCCTGGTACACGGACCAGAAACACTTTACCACGCCCGCTGTACGCACCCTCCTCACTAGCTAATTGCTGATCTCCCCACTTCCAGGGGCCCTCGACCACCATCACATCTTCCTGTCTCCCTTACGGCTGAAAAAGGTGCATGTTGCTCCACTGGCCCTGCTGCTGTTGTGTTCCATTTGGCCGAGGGGTGAGTCGGTTTCCTGTCTCCTTTACGGTCGGAAAAGATGTACTGCTGCTGCTGCTGCTGCTGCTGCTGCTGCTGCTGCTGCTGCTGCTGCTGCTGCTGCAGTGGCCCTGCTGATATTCTCTCTCCATTGGCCGAGGCAGTGAGTCGGCCTCCCGTCCCCTTTACGGTCGAAAAGATGTGCTGCTGCTGCTGCACTGGCCCTGCTGCTACTCATATCGAGCATGGACTTTGCCTCCAGCAGGCCCCGGGACCCACATGCTCCCCTGCTCCAGTACCCCACTAGCTTCTTCTCTTGCAGTTACCTCCACCCCACCACATATCCAGCATGGACCTTGCACTCCCAGCAGGCCCCGGGACCCACATGCTCCCCTGCTCTAGTCCCCCACTAGCTTTCCTTTCTTGCAGTTACGCCCACCACATATCCAGCATGGTCCTTGACCTCCAGCGGGCCCCGGGACCCACATGCTCCCCTTCCCTTGTCCCCCAGTAGCTTCTTCTCTTGTGGTTACATAGCACTGCGCTCCACCATGGACCTTGACCTCCAGCAGGCCCCTGGGACCCACATGCTCCCCTTCCCTTGTCCCCCAGTAGCTTCTTCTCTTGTGGTTACATAGCACTGCGTCTCCACCAT
>NW_024108770.1:5000-10000 GCF_013358895.1 Oreochromis aureus | reverse complement strand
TTTGCCTACCACCTTCTGTGACGAGGCCCGCCGTGGTATGACCACCGGACGGACCGGGCGCCTCGGTCTCGCTACCGAGCGATCGCGCTTGGTTGGGGGAAGCGCTGGGAGGATGGGGCGGGTCCGGGAACCACCACCCCTTCCGACTGTCGCGCTAGACCCCCGACCGGGCGCTAGAGGCGAGCCTGCGGGCCGGAGGAACGGACCGCCCGGCGCCGGGCGGCGGTGCCGGGCCCGGCGGTGGCCCTCCGATGGCAGGCCACGCTTGCCAGTCGATCGGGTGGAGGGGAAGGCTGGCAGGCAGGTAGGTTGGAAGAGGAGGCTGCTGTGGCAGCCTCGCCTCCCGGCCGCCCCAGCGCCGCCCCAGCGCCCCCCGGGTGTCTGCTGACTTGCGCCGCCAGACACCCGCCTCCCATAAATGACGGAGGGCACCTTTGCTAGGCCTTACCCTTAGACTGCTCAACCGGTGAGGGGAGAAAACGGCCCTGGCCGAGGTGGTGAGACGGCCTCCTGTCTCCTTACGGCTGAAAAAAGATGTGCTGCTGCTGCACTGGCCCTGCTGATGTCCTGTCTCCATTTAGCCGAGGGGTGAGTCGGCCTCCTCTCCTTCACGGTTGAAAAAGATGTGCTGCTGCTGCTGCACCGCCCTGCTGCTACTCTCACCACCTCTAGCTAATTGCTGATCTCCTGACCTCCAGCGGGCCCCGGGGACCCACATCACACCTTGCTCCTGTCTCCCTTGCGGCTGGAAAAGATCCATTTTGTGCACTGGCCCTGCTGCTACTCTTCTCCATTTGGCCGAGGCAGTGAGTCGGCCTCCTGTCTCCTTTACGGTCGAAAAGATGTGGTGCTGCTGCTGCTGCTGCTGCTGCTGGGCCCTGCTGATATTCTCTCTCCATTTGGCCGGGCAGTGAGTCGGCCTCCTGTCTCCTTTACGGTCGAAAAAGATGTGCTGCTGCTGCTGCTGCTGCACTGGCCCTGCTGATACTCTCTCCATTTGGCCGAGGCAGTGAGTCGGCCTCCTGTCTCCTTTACGGTCGAAAAAGATGTGCTGCTGCTGCTGCACTGGCCCTGCTGATATTCTCTCTCCATTTGGCCGAGGCAGTGAGTCGGCCTCCTGTCTCCTTTACGGTCGAAAAGATGTGCTGCTGCTGCTGCTGCTGCTGCTGCTGCTGCACTGGCCCTGCTGATATTCTCTCTCCATTTGGCCGAGGCAGTGAGTCGGCCTCCTGTCTCCTTTACGGTCGAAAAGATGTGCTGCGGCTGCACTGGCCCTGCTGCTACTCATATCCAGCATGGACCTTGACCTCCAGCAGGCCCCTGGGACCCACATGCTCCCCTGCTGTAGTCCCCAGTAGCTTCTTTTTCTGCAGTTACCTCCACTGCATATCCAGCATGGACCTTGCACTCCCAGCAGGCCCCGGGGACCCACATGCTCCCCTGCTCTAGTCCACCACTAGCTTCTTCTCTGCAGTTACCCTCCACTGCGTATCCAGCATGGACCTTGCCCTCCAGCAGGCCCCGGGACCCACACTTAAGCCCCTCCCACTAACAAAGCAAAACACCACTGGCAAAATCCTCATGCCCCTGGTACTCCATAAAGTGAATTCAAACGTGCCCCTGGTACACTGTGCAGAAACACTTTGCCACACACACACACACTCCTCGTGCATATGGTACGACAACTTTTCTACATGCCCCTGGTACACTGCCCCGATATCTCCCTGAAACATGCTCCCTCGTGCATATGGTACGACAACGCTTCCACATGCCCCTGGTACACTGGGCAGAAACACTTTGCCACACACACACACCCTCGTGCATATGGCACGACAACTTTTCTACATGCCCCTGGTACACTGCCCCGATATCTCCCTGAAACATGCTCCCTCGTGCATATGGTACGACAACGCTTCCACATGCCCCTGGTACACTGGGCAGAAACACTTTGCCACACACACACACACACACACACACACACCACCGTGCCTATGGTACGACAACATTTATCCATGCCCCTGGTACACTGCTCAGCAGCACTTTGCTAAGTACTCCCGTGCATATGGTATTACAGCTTTTCCACATGCCCCTGGTACACGGACCAGAAACACTTTGCCACGTCCGCTGTACGCACCCTCCTCGCCTGCTAATTGCTGATCTCCCCACTTCCAGCGGGCCCCGGGACCCACATCACACCTTGCTCCTGTCTCCCTTGCGGCTGGAAAAGATCCATTTTTGTGCACTGGCCTTGCTGCTACTCTCTCTCCATTTGGCCGAGGCAGTGAGTCGGCCTCCTGTCTCCTTTACGGTCGAAAAAGATGTGCTGCTGCACACTGGCCCTGCTGATATTCTCTCTCCATTTGGCCGAGGCAGTGAGTCGGCCTCCTGTCTCCTTTACGGTCGAAAAAGATGTGCTGCTGCTGCTGCACTGGCCCTGCTGCTACTCATATCCAGCATGGTCCTTGACCTCCAGCAAGCCCGGCTCCCGGGGACCCACTGGCTCCCCTGCTCTAGTCCCCCAGTAGCCTCATCCAGCAGCTGGTCCTTGACCTCCAGCGGGACCTTGACCTCCAGGGGGGACCCACTGGCTCCCCTGCTCTAGTACCCCAGTAGCTTCTTCTCTTGCAGTTACCCTCCAGCGGGCCCCGGGGACCCACATATCCAGTATGGACCTTGCCCTCCAGCAAGCCCCCGGGACCCACTTGCTCCCCCAGCATTTCTTACATAGCACCCACTAGCTCCTTCTCTCGCCCACATGCTACCCTCCTACACTTATCCACCATGGACCTTGACCTCCAGCGGGCCCCTGGGACCCACATGCTCCCCTGCTCTAGTACCCCAGTAGCTTCTTCTCTTGCATAGCACCGCTGTATTACACCTAGCACCGCTGATCCACCCGCTGATCCACCTTGGACCTTGACCTCCAGCGGGCCCCTGGGACCCACATGCTCCCCTGCTCTAGTACCCCAGTAGCTTCTTCTCTCTTACATAGCACCGCTTACATAGCACCTCCAGCGGGCCCACCTTGGACCTTGACCTCCAGCGGGCCCCGGGACCCACATGCTCCCCTGCTCTAGTACCCCAGTAGCTTTTCTCTCTTGCGGTTACATAGCACCGCTGATCCACCTTGGACCTTGACCTCCAGCGGGCCCCGGGGACCCACACTTAAGCCCCTCCCACTAACAAAGCAAAACACCACTGGCAAAATCCTCATGCCCCTGGTACTCCATGAAGTAAATTCAAACGTGCCCCTGGTACACTGTGCAGAAACACTTTGCCACACACGCCTCGTGCATATGGTACGACAGCTTTTTTCCATGCCCCTGGTACACTGCGCAGGAGCACTTTGCGAAATACTCCCCGCACATATGGTACGACAACATTTCTCCGTGCCCCCCTGGTACACTGCGCAGGAGCACTTTGCTAAGCACTTTGCCCGTGCATATGGTATGACAGCTTTTCCACATGCCCCTGGTACACGGACCAGAAACACTTTACCACGCCCGCTGTACGCACCCTCCTCACTAGCTAATTGCTGATCTTCCCCACTTCCAGGGGCCCCTCGGGACCACCATCACATCTTCCTGTCTCCTTACGGCTGAAAAAGGTGCATGTTGCTCCACTGGCCCTGCTGCTGTTGTGTTCCATTTGGCCGAGGGGTGAGTCGGCCTCCTGTCTCCCTTTACGGTCGGAAAAGATGTACTGCTGCTGCTGCTGCTGCTGCTGCTGCTGCTGCTGCTGCTGCTGCTGCTGCTGCAGTGGCCCTGCTGATATTCTCTCTCATTTGGCCGAGGCAGTGAGTCGGCCTCCCGTCCCCTTTACGGTCGAAAAAGATGTGCTGCTGCTGCTGCACTGGCCCTGCTGCTACTCATATCGAGCATGGACTTTGCCCTCCAGCAGGCCCCGGGACCCACATGCTCCCCTGCTCCAGTACCCCACTAGCTTCTTCTCTTGCAGTTACCCTCCACCCCACCACATATCCAGCATGGACCTTGCACTCCCATGCAGGCCCCCGGGACCCACATGCTCCCCTGCTCTAGTCCCCCACTAGCTTTCCTTTCTTGCAGTTACGCCCACCACACATATCCAGCATGGTCCTTGACCTCCAGCGGGCCCCGGGACCCACATGCTCCCCTTCCTTGTCCCCCAGTAGCTTCTTCTCTTGTGGTTACATAGCACTGCGCCTCCACCATGGACCTTGACCTCCAGCAGGCCCCGGGGACCCACATGCTCCCCTTCCCTTGTCCCCCAGTAGCTTCTTCTCTTGTGGTTACATAGCACTGCGTCTCCACCATGGACCTTGACCTCCAGCAGGCCCCGGGGACCCACACTTAAGCCCCTCCCACTAACAAAGCAAAACACCACTGGCAAAATCCTCATGCCCTGGTACTCCATGAAGTAAATTCAAACGTGCCCTGGTACACTGTGCAGAAACACTTTGCCACGCACACCCTCGTGCATATGGTACGACAATGTTTCTACATGCCCCTGGTACTCTGCCCAGAAACACTTTGCCACACACACCCTCGTGCATATGGTACGACAGCTTTTTTTTCATGCCCCTGGTACACTGCGCAGGAGCACTTTGCGAAATACTCCCCGCGCATATGGTACGACAACGCTTCCACATGCCCCTGGTACATGGCCCGAAACACTTTGCCACGCTTGCTTGTCCACACACCCCCCCAAGACTGACCCTGGTACTCCAGCCACAAAGCGTGGGTGAGTGACTCACCCTTCCAGGAGAGTGAAGTCTCTCCCGAAGGCGCCCGCACCACGTGCCGATGGTACCCACGCCAGAGCGGGAGAGATGGAGCGGTTAGCCCGACGCCTGGCGCCAGCAGTCGACCGGGTGGCCGACAAAAGCTTGGATCGAGGGCTGACTTTCAATAGATCGCAGCGATTAGCTGCTCTGCTACGCACAAGACCCTGACCCAGAATCAGGTCGTTTACAAGTTATTTAGCACCAGGTTCTCCACAAACATGAGTGCGCTGATTGG